>NC_060130.1:404690257-404997995 GCF_021461395.2 Schistocerca americana
TCAGAGAAACAAGGTTTTAATGGATGTTCAATTCATTCTTTATCTTCAATCATAAGCTGAGAGACAGGAACACTGGGTTCAGTATGTACGAATATCATTTCACTACGAAATGAACAAATTCTAACCAAGGAAAAAAAATCAAGTAACATTGCAGGTACCGTAATGTGCAATAGCATGAGAAAAAGTTCACAATTTTCTCTCTTTCTCTCAGCAGCATCAGAAGTATGTTTTACCACACACATTCACAAGTTTAAAAGGTGATCTACAGTGTTCAACACACTGTTACTGTACTTATCAACAATTCAATACATTCTTCAGACAGTGGGTGTTTGTCTTTAGTCATACAAGTGTTTGTATTTCACCCAGTATTTTACACTGTCATATTAACAGATAGTGTAATGATCCACAAAAATTTGAGAGCTACGTTATACAGTAAGGCTATGAATCAATAATCAAAAGAAAAGAAGGAAAAGTTTTGATAGTGAAGTCACTAGAGATGGATTATGAGCTAGAAACTGTCATGAACAGCACAGGAAACTGCCTGTGGTATATCAAAAATCTGAATTGCTCTCATCATATTAGGTGTTGTTATCATGAAGGTATGTCAAGACATTTCACATGAATGAAAATTGTGTTGCTAAAAAGTACAAGTGCTGCTAGTTTACATTACACATGACTGATTGTGCTGTTGAGCTCTGACACGTGATACATCACTCGACATGTTAATGATGTACAGGGCTGTCACCTTCAATCAGTCAATGTTAACCTTCAAATTTTAAACCTCATTCAGCTTAAATAATCTCTTTTCCATATTAAATATACTCAATACAATCATTTCGCAAATTTATTTATTCCCACATATTGTGCACTTTAATCATAACTTCTCTCATATAGAATTCCCTGTATCATATTCTTCTGGTGGTGGTGAAACAGGTTACACAGTCGATTTACACATTGCCACTTTTATTCTTGCTTCTCTCACAAATTCCTTTCCTTTGTTTGCTGAAATATAGCAACAAACATTATCTAGTTCTACTGAAAGTTAACTTTGCTCAGAATATATATTTATGCACTATTCACTGACCTACTGATACAACACACACTGTCGTCAAATATCTGAATGTGCCGACATGCTTCTTGGCATGTCAGTTTTATAAAAATGGTATCTTATAAGACTGCTGTGCTGGCATCAGCACACCGTGTGGCACAGAGGTTATGAGAGTATCGACTGAGGCCAATGACAAGACTTGCTGGAAACACACTGCCAATACCCTCTCAGCCACTAGTATTTAGGATTGCTGCCGCGGACCAGAGGGCCAGTTTAGCCTGTTAGTTCAAGCCTGTTACACCAGTTAGTTCGAGTCTGTACGTTGTGGAGTTCCAGTGTGTCAATGAGACAGGCAGCTCATAGCAATCTTATAGTGAATACAGCAGACATTTACTTCAACAGCATTGAGGCTACGTGGACTATGCAGAAGAGAGCTTGTACCACAGCATATGGAAACTAAAGTTAAGTAGCTCTTTCTTTATGAATAAAGAACCTAGTTATTAACTGTGTGAAGTTTGTGTTATAGAATGAGGATACCAGCCACCAACCAACATCCTCTCCTTGCTTCACATGGTACAGCTCTACAGAGACAACATAAAAGGGGCTAAAGAGAATACAACAAATACTGCTTGAACTTATATTATTCTTCTGTAAATATATGTGGTAAATTAAATCTGTTGCAGGATCACATTCCCATCCAGCATCCCTGCCTATGCTTCTTTGTTTGTATGTATGCTTTCACAACAGTAGTTTCAAACTATGCACATTGTCTTAATGTAACCAGCATTAAGTGAGACTGCTGAAAATTTACTGGTGATTACCATTATCACTATATCCAGTCTTTAAATCATATTTCATATAAAAGTATGGACACAAATATTTAATTATTTTGAAAGAATTATCATGAATCTCTACTCTGGAAAGTATGGACGTTATAAAATTAAATAATCCTCGAAATTTTTATTTGGCACATGCTGCGTCTTTAGGGATACACACTCACCTTTCCCACAAAATATAAGTAAAAGTACACCCTGCGAGCTGGTGTCCTGTTTATCCTTCCATCAAAGATACAGAAAAAAATTCCAATATTATCTAATACTTGCAACACACAATAGATTTAGCACTACTTCAGAATGAGTAGTGAAATTTCCTTAGATTCTTGCAAAAAAGGAAGTGCAGCTAATTCTAAATTTTCAACCCTCATTTATATTATCAATTTAAAATAAATTATCAGTCTTCGCAGAAACTGTGCCACACAGATAGGAACCAGAATACCAAATTTTCCTCTTTTTTTTTTTTTTTTGCATCCAGGCCTAGTTTTTCTCCCAAATTAAATTCTTTTTGTCTCAATAGTCAGTCCATGGCTTCAAGTTACAATTCATCCCCAATGTTGACTGATCACAGATAGTGTCTCCTAACGAATCAGACTTACGCTGGTCACATTCCACTCACTTTTAAACACTACAATTTTTGCTTATTACATGTAGTTATATTTTGTTTGAAATTATGACTTAGCAGAATGATGAAAATTTATTGTAAATGTCTGGAATACTGTCACATTTATTGAAAAATCATTTCGTGTAAAGAATTTCTGGACTCTTCCAGAAACATGTAAACAACTGAATTTGTAAAATCTTACAGTGGAACCATTATGTGTATTTAAATTAGGAAATGACTCAAGAAACTATTTATGTGAGACTGCTGTTTACAAGTCACTAGAAGTGAGGCTAAAGTGAAAATTTCCCTTTGTCTGATCCAGTTTTTGCAGCTCGTCACGGCATCTACAAATTGTTGTTATTTACTAATGTCCTTTGATAATTTCATTTAGTCTTTAGTACCACTGACATAAAAAAATTTCCATTTTGTACTCAAACAACAAATAATCTAATATGCCTTTCTGC
The DNA here is from genome assembly GCF_021461395.2 of Schistocerca americana. Lineage (NCBI taxonomy): Eukaryota > Metazoa > Arthropoda > Insecta > Orthoptera > Acrididae > Schistocerca > Schistocerca americana. Next base: position 404,693,207 of record NC_060130.1, read on the forward strand.
AAGCCTTTCACAGTTAATACACTTACTTTTACTTCTGTGTTTGTTTTTTCCCCCCCTGAAAACTACTGAAAATATATGATGCAGTGACCCACATATCCACATAAGTTACCATTTGTTGTGTTAAATGATAACAACCTTCTACGCTACGGCATTTCAGAACTGTTGAAGAAGTATAATACCCAAGATGAGTAATCTTTGGTATTATAAACAACACAATTTCAAATCAGGATGGCAAGATACACAGTTTTAGGTCTCACAAATGATAGAAAGATGTGGTCAAAACTTCCAAATTTACAAATGTAGTCTTTTGTAGTGATATGAAACTAAATTTCTCAAACTCCTAGGCACAGAAGGTTGTTTAAGTACATAAATATATTGGCAGTATCAGCTGTGACATCACCAATTCATAATTGCATGCCATGTGCTTTCTGCCCAGTCAACTTTGTGAAGCGTTGGTCCCAAGATGTCGCTGTGGGCAGCTGCCTTTACTGATAATTTTATTTCATATATTGGTCTCAACTGCTTCTTTAACATTATATCAGAATCTAGTTGTCTGCTGCTGCCACTTGGAGGAGCATTTTTACAATACAATGACAAAAATAATGTACTTGGCATGAGTGATGTCACAGTCATAGGCTGAGGTGGCAACTTAAGCTACACTGTCATCATATGAGTTGACATTTGCCAAGATAAATCAGCCAACAGCTTGTGGACTTGAAGCACTATCTGTGTGTGAAAGCCAGAGACAATTTTACTAAACTGTCGAAATGTGATTTCACCATCAAGATTTGTTAATGTATTTCTTGGCTTTCGAGCTGAGCATGCAGCCATCTCAACAGCAGATTGTCAATTATGTTGATACGGACGTGAGGACAACACAACATCCAGTCCCCAAGTGGAAAAATCTCCAGTCTGGCTGGGAATCAAACTTGGGCCCCTTCGGTTAGAAACACGCTGCGCTGATCACGCAGCTACCGAGGTGGACCACCATCAATTTGTGTGCTGTTCTACAACAGCTGAACATATCGGGATGAAAAGGAGGGAGGGGAGAAGTTCACAAAAGAAAACTACTAGAACACTGAATACAGACATACAAGTAATATAGTCATACGTTCAAAGATAGTTTGACCACTACAACGTTTCACAAGGTGTAGTTCTATCAAAGGTTACTAGTCCTTAACATGTCTTCTCTAGATTATTAGAACCAGTTTAATTAAATGGATTATTTGTTGAAAAGTACTATATGAGAAATTCTCATTTCAAAAGTAATTGGCGAAACTATCATAATTTTGTCACTGTGAATACAATAGTCTGTCAAAATCCACAGGTATCTTTCAACAGGTGGAGCTGACAGTAGCTTTAAAATGCCTTCGGGAATAGCAAACTCGTCTTAATAGTAGCCTAGAAAGGAAGGGAGCACATTCAAGACAAAAATTTCAACAGTACCTTTTTTTATTATTATTATTATTACTGGGGCATTTTCAGTCGATTTCTTCAATCATTAACTGGGGTTTCATACTGCAAATATATCAAACCTAGCAGAAGTAACTGGAAAATTTTCAAGACATCAAGAGGAAGATCTGTTCAATAACTGACTGTGGCTAGTTCCTAATCCCAAACACTTAGCAGCCGTAACAACCAATCTCTTAAAAGACTTTTGCAGATGAAGCAAAAAGGAAGATTTTAATTGTCACCCTCCTCAATACAAGCCCACCACATGTGAGGCATTCCTATTACTATTCCATCAAACCAGGGCAATATGACAGTCCTGTAAGGATGGGAGAAGAGGGGTGTCACTACTTATCATCAGATTCTGTGAAACATGAATGAGTTGAAAATCATCACATATAAGATAATGGGGTGGAAAAATACCCTTTGCAATTCAGCTTTGTTGACAAAATGTTCTATTTTCTGAAATAAAAGTACAGCCTTGAAGTCACTCGGAATTACTCAACTCGAAGACACTCAGATTTACTCAATCAAAGTAACTTATATACAAAAATACCGGTTGTGCTTCATAAAGAAATAATCTATAGCTCACAGCTTGTAGAGGTAACTTTAAATGTCATCTCATCCCCACTACGAAGTCCATATTTTACAGCCTTGAAAGCACTGCAACAACAAGCAGACACTCCAAATATGGTGAATCTCTCTCTACTAGGCATCTAAAGACAAGAAGTATCAGCCTCCAGTGCGCAATAGGCTTGGAATCAGTCATTCCACTGCACTGGAGCACTGCCATTGTTATATGGTCCTGAACTCTCAGTAGCAGACTCAGAGCCTACACATGGGATTTAATTATATTTCTTCATATGCTGAGATGAGGAATAATGTAATCCACATCCAACCTGTATTGCCAAAAGCAGCTTTCTCAGGCTCAACTAACCAACATATCATCCTGGCCTATTCCTAGGCCTCCCATTATCTCATATGTCTATGTAAAAATGTTTCATATACCACTACCTAACACAGTCCTGATTCTGCCTGATGTAGAGCTATCTGCAAAAACAGCCACACCATTAGATGCTTTACTTTAACTAACTGTATGACAGTCAGTCATTCAGTCAAATGGATTGTCCTTACCAAACAACCTACCAGTAATAAACTGGACACCAGTTATGAAGTGTGCTCAACATGACATTGATTATTCCAGTTGATACCACTTTCTCCACACATCATCTAGAACCACATTACAACCAGTATCGGTCATCAATGTGTGGAACCAGTTCCTCTAACACACAGGTGGACAACCACTGCCCTGTGAACTGGATCTGTTCAGTCTGGGCTGAGGAACACATTTGTGGGAGGAGGCAGGGTGAAGGGTGAGGGGGGGGGGGGGGGGGGAGGAGACAGAAAGAGAGAGAGAAAAAGGAAATAATTCTTGTCCATTGTGGGTGCATTAGAACACTACAACTGTTGGAACTGAGGCTAATTTGTGATGAATTAGCTGCAACCAGTTGTTTTTATAGGTGTTTACTTTTCCATGCTGACATTTCAAGATGCCTGGCATCTGATCTTCAGATGATTATATTTATTTACTTGTAGTGAACATTGTTTCTTTACTAATGGTGTCACAGTATTTTGTAATGAAGGTTTTTAAGATAGCTTTCATAAAATGTCCTAAGAAACAATGTTCACAATAAGTAAGTAAATATAAACATCCGATGATGGCGTGGACATAAAATGAATGTACTCTCAAAAACAGGTGTTTTGATGCATAATTTGTTGGTGTGCTGTGTTGGGAAAGGGATGGCATTCATGTCAATGCATTACCACATAAACATTAATATCACAGATGCTATAGTTTTGATTTTATGCACTACGATCATTGCTGTTGCATCACTGGATGAGAGGGCCTGGGTGCTTAGGTATGCATGTGAATCATGTAGTCACCAAATGTTTTTCATACCAGCTCCAACAGAAACCAGAACCCACAATACATTCCTGTTCCACCTTGTCACCTCACCTGAACATTTGGCAGGCCCTGTTCTTTATTTGGTTTCTTTCTTCTCTTATCAATCCACATATTTCTTTCCTTTCTATCCTTATTCCAATCCTCCCTCTAATTGGTTTAAACTTTTCCATCCATCCTCTCACACTCTTCAATATGTAATTCACTATTCTTAAAGTTTTATATTTTTATTTTATTTTAATTGTTTCCTAATTTTCCCTTCTTTGGGCCCTTTTATATTTCCCATACAACCCCCATGTCCACCTCTATAGCTGAGTGGTCAGTGTAACTGATGCCATGCGAAGGACCGGGGTTCGATTCCTAGTACTGCCACAGATTATTCCTTGTTGGGAGGACTGGTACAGGGTTTACTCAGCCTTGTGAGGTCAACTGAGGAGCTAGTCAACTGATTAGTGGCGGCTCCAATGATGCCACTGGCACAGGATGACACAGCAGTTGGTCTGACTCAATTGACCCAATTGGCCTGTCTTGGGCCAGAATGTAGAACTTCCAACTTTACATTATACTTCATAATGTGCTATGTCATTTCACGTTGTAATAATTGTGTGAAAGTGGTGGGAGTGGGATATTATTGTCTGTAGAAGATTATGAATAGAGATACTATGCTTCATCATCCAGCAGCCACTTCTATCAAGAATACATGTAATTCAGCCAGAGTGCCTGGTCTGCAGTTTCTCTTCACTGCATGTTCTGCACAAGGAGTATCATAATTAACAATGAAAAGGGACACAGATGAAATTATATAATAGAAGTGAAAATTTTCTTGAAAATATTGGTACACAAATGAACAGTTAGCCAGATAATCGTGAATGTGTGGTTATGAGCCACCACTGAATTGTCCTCTTTCATTTTTGAGTCTGGGGTCACTTGAAGAACTCAACCAGAAAATTATATAGTCTTGTCAAGATCCAGGGTTGTTTAAATAAATTTTCATCTCTCTGCAGACAGAAGTGCAGTATTGCATCCAAACGCAAGGATGACATGTAGAAGACCTCCTTTAGCTGATATGAGTGGACAGTAAATTTTGGCAGCTACCATAATGAAGTAGTGTAGAAGTTTTTGTTGAAATAGGCCACGGGTGCAATACAAGTCCAATTATACTGGGACTTAATCAAAAAGTATACATTTCTAATACGTCTGTACACTAACAAGGACAATTATTTACCTGAAGTCAGTGGCAGCTCGTAAAAAAAAACAATGGCTCATTTGCCAGCAAATGTTTACTGAAAAATTTTTGCTTCTATTACTTTGTACTGTTTCCATTGTCAGTTATTGCTATTAATTATGATACACACTGTAGATTCAACAGTCAGGAACCAAAACAAAAACTGAGAGGTGTGGGGGCCACACAACACAGTGTATCACAAACAAACAATGTAAACCTATTGCTTGTAGCTATTGCTATTTCTGAATAAAATGAAATTGGTATAGTATGCATCAAAATGAATTATTTGATTGGAATCAGCTCATTGTATGTACTAATAATATATACAGTCCTATGGCTTGAATGACACTCTTAACATTGTGGAAGGAAGCCTTCAACTGATCTGCTTGAGCATTACTGTGGAAAGAAATAAAAATTAGCTGCCTTTTCCTGGAAGAACAACATGTTTCTTGCATTTGTGTTTTTAGTGGCTCAACTCTGTATTCCATGTAGTGTTAACACATTTTGAGAAAAGTAAACACTCCCCATGCATGTCTGTGCACTCCATCACCAATGCATCATGAGGCATGCCGTGAAGGACCCATATAACTTTGTGAAACACCTTGTAGCTGCTTCTTGTGACAGTGGGGTAGACAGAATGGGGAACAATCTGCTCAAGCTTCAGTTTCCAGACCTATGAAGGTGGGAGGTGTATGACCACAATCTGGTGACCTACCTTCCCTCATACTTCTACATCCCCCCCCCCCACATACACACCATCCCATTACACCCCCAGAACACAATTTAGCCCAATACGGCTGCACTGCACTTAGACATGATCGTTGTTGTTGTTGTTGTTGTCTTCAGTCCAAAGACTGGTTTGATGCAGCTCTCCATGCTGCTCTACCCTGTGTAAGCCTCTTCATCTCCAAGTAACTACTGGAACCTAAATCCTTCTGAATCTGCTTAGTGTATTCATCTCTTGATCTCCCTCTAAGAGTTTTACCCTCCACAACTAAACTGGTGATCCCTCGACACCTCAGAATGTGTTTGACCAACCGATTCCTTCTTCTAGTCAAACTTTGACACAAATTCCTCTTCTCCCCACTTCTATTCAGTACCTCCTTATTAGTAACATGATCGAAACATCTAATCTTCAGCATTCTTCTGTTGCACCAAATTTCTTCTTGTCTAAACTGTTTATTGTCTATGTTTCACTTCCATACATGGCTACACTCCACACAAATACTTGCTGAAAGGACTTCCTGACATTTAAATCTATACTAAATGTTAACAAATTCCTCTTCTTCAGAAATGTTTTTCTTGCCATTGCCGGTCTACATTTTATGTCATTTCTACTTCGGCCATCATCAGTTATTTTGTGCCCAAACAGCAAAACTCATCTACTACTTTAGGTGTCTCATTTCCTAATGCAATTCCCTTAGCATCACCTGATTTAATTAGACTACATTCCTTTACCCTCATTTTGCTTTTGTTGATGTTCATCCTACATTCTCTTTTCAAGACACTGTCCATTCCCAGTTTTCTCAAGAGGTTCCAGGTAGGATTAAGACCAAACAGAAACTGTGCAGACCAAGTGCTCAGCTTAACTACACACATAGAAGCTGGATTCCAACGCCGCCTTAAAACATCAGTGGCTTTTATTGATCTTACAGCTGCCTACAATACAGTATGGAGACAAGGGCTCTCGTACAAACTTGACAGTGTTATACACTGCCACAACACAATCAGGCTCATAAACAACATGCTATCTGAGAGATACTACCAAGTAGTCATTGGCAACCAACTAAGCAGACAGAAGAAACTTGATAATGGTCTTCCTCAAGGATCACTTTTGGCAACAATCCTGTTCAACTTATATCCATCTGACCTCCCTGAAACAGGGTCAAGGAAGTTCATCTATGCAGATGATCTGGCCTTGGCCACCCAATAGAGAAATCTTGAAACTGGTGAGGAGATCCTATCCGCAGATCTAAGCACAATAGATGAATACTTCAAAAAGTGGATACTTATGCCAAATCCCGCAAAGACTGAAGTCAGCTGCTTTCACCTTAACAACAGAATGGCCAATGCGAAGTTGAATGTCACCTTTAATGGTCACGTCCTTCACCACCAAGACTCTCCAAAATATCTAGGAGTGACTCTTGACAGAACCCTTTCTTACAGGAAGCACATAGAAAACACCACATCAAAGCTGAGATCACGCACTAACATCATACAGAAGCTGAGTGGTACCTCGTGGGGAGCAAGAGCTATATACTGTGATGTGCTACATTAGGGCTGGTCTATTCTGCTACCGAATACTGTGTCCCAGTGTGGCTTAACAGCACACATGTGAGAAAAATTGACATGGAGCTAAATGCAGCAATGAGGACAAAAACAGGCTGCATCAAATTTACTCCTCTATACTGGTTACCACCTCTAAGCAACATTGCGCCACCAGACCTCCGAAGACAGAACATCATCCTCAAGGAATACCAAAAATTACTTAAAATCCCCGAGCTTCCAAAGCACTCTGATGTTAATGCATTCCGAACGAACCGATTAACATCTAGACAGCCATCTGTGCTATTGGCAGAATTGCTACAGGCAGCTACTTTCAGTATCAACAAAAAGTGGACAGATATGTGGAACACTATTGGAACTAATGCGACATGCCTGGAAAACAATTAATCAGATCCGCACAGGCCACGGCATCTGTGCTGAAAACGTCTACTGATTGGAAAGGGCTTCATCTTCTCAATGTGACTGTGGAAATGAACACCAGACGATCCATCACATTGTAACAAGCTGTAGCAGAAGAGCCTTCCATGGGAACTTGGAAGATTTCTTTGAAGAAGTGACAGATGCAGCCCTTGAATGGATCGACAAATTAGATATTAATTTATAGACTTATTTTTTAAATTATAAATTATGAAATTAATATATTTTTGTAAAATTATGTAATCGACAAGTCTTAGTTGCTGTTCATGTGTAATGCTATATGCTAAATAAACTGTCCATTCTGTTCAACTGCTCCTCCAAGTCCTTTGCTGTCTCTGACAGTATTACAAAGTCATTGGCAAACCTCAAAGTTTTTTTTTCTTCTCCCTAGATTTTAATTCCTACTCCAAATTTTTCTTTGGTTTCCTTTACTGCTTGCTCAATATACAGATTGAATAACACTGGGGATAGGCTACAATCCTGTCTCACTCCCTTCTCAACCACTGCTTCCCTTTCGTGCCCCTCGACTCTTATAACTGCCATCTGGTTTCTGTACAAGTTGTAAATCCCCTTTTGCCTGGTATTTTACCCCTGCCACCTTCAGAATTTGAAAGAGAGTATTCCAGTCAACACTGACAAAAGCTTTCTTTAAGTCTACAAATGCTATAAATGTAGGTTTGCCTTTCCTTAACCTATTTTCTATCAGAAGTTGTAGGATTAGTAGTGCCTCGCGTGTTTGTACGTTTCTCCGGAATCCAAAATGATCTTCCCTGGGGTCAGCTCCTACCAGTTTTTCCATTTGTCTGCAAAGAATTCGTGTTAGTATTTTGCAACTGTGACTTATTGAACTGATAGTTCAGTAATTTTCACCTGTCAGCACCTATTTTCTTTGGAATTGGGATTATTATATTTCTCTTGAGGTCTTGAGGGCATTTCACCTGTCTCATGTATCATGCTCATCAGATGGACAAGTTTTGTCATGGTTGGCTCTCCCAAGGCTATCAGTAGTTCTAACAGAAAATTGTCTATTTCTGGGGCCTTGTTTCAACTCAGGTCTTGTGGTGCTCTGTCAAATTGCTCACGCAGTTTCATCTCTCTCATCTCATCTTCATCTACATCCTCTTCCATTTCATAATACTGCCATCTCCCTTGTATAGACTCTCTGTATACTACTTCCACCTTTCTGCTTTCCCCTCTTAGCTTAGGACTGGTTTTCCATCTGAGTTCTTGGTATTCATACAGGTGGTACTCTTTTCCCCAAAGGTCTCCTTTAATTTTCCTGTAGGAGGCATCTCTCTTACCCTTACTAATATATGCTTCTACATCCCTACATTTGTCCCCTAGCAGTTTCTGCTTAGCCATTTTGCACTTCCTGTCAAACTCTTTTTCTTTGATATTTGTATTCCCTTTTGGCTACTTCATTTGCTGCATTTTTATATTTTCTTCTTTCATCAATTAAATTTAATATCTCCTGTGTTAGCAAAGGATTTTTACTAGGCATTGTCTTTTTACCTACTTCATCCTCTGCTGCCTTCACTATTTCATTTCTCAGAGCTACTCATTCTTCTTCTACTGTATTCCTTTCCCGTGTTCTTGTCAATCATTCCCTAACGCTCTCTCTCTGTCTCTGAAACTCTCTAAAACCTCTGGCTCTTTCAGTTTGTCCAGATCGTATCTCCCTTAATTCTACCTTTTGCAGTTTCTTCAGTTTTAATATACAGTTCATAACCAATAAAAGAGTCTACATCTGCTCCTGGAAATGACTTACAATTTAAAACCTGGTTCCTAAATCTCTGTCTAACCATTATACAATCAATCTGCAACCTACTGCCATATAAACTTGTACTATTGTGGTGAGGGTGGGCTTCATGTATACGTTGACAACAATAATTTGTTCACTATGCTGCTCATAGCAGCTGATCTGCATTCCTATTTCTTTATCCATTATTAACCCTACTCCTGCATTACCCCTAATTGATTTTGTATTTATAAGACTGTATTTACCTGACCAGAAGTAATGTTCCTCCCGTCGCGGAACTTCACCAACTCCCCCTATATCTAAACCTTAACCAAACCATTTTCCTTTTTAAATTTTCTAACCTACCTGCCCGATTATGGGATCTGACATTCCATGCTCCAATCTGTGGAACGCCAGTTTTCGGTCTCCTGATAATGATGTTCTCTCGAGTAGTCCCCACCTGGAGATCTGAATGGGGGACTATTTTACCTCCGAAATATTTTACCCAAGAGGATGCCACCATCATTTAACCATTCAGTAGAGCTGCATCCCTGTGGAAAAATTACAACTGCAGTTTCCCCTTGCTTTTAGCTGTTCGCAGTGCCAGCACAGCAAAGCCGTTTTGGTTAATATTACAAGGCCAGGTCAGTCAATCATCCAGAATGTTGCCCCTACAACTACTGAAAAGGCTGCTGCCCCTCTTCAAGAACCACACATTTGTCTGTGCTCTCAAAAGATCTCTCTCCATTGTGGTTGCACCTATGGAATGGCTATCTGCATTGCTGAGACATGCAAGCCTCCCCACCAACAGCAAGGTCCACGAGTCACTAATCCGCTTCATTTAAACATAAACATTGATTTTATACCATTAATGCAATAATTTTAATGATTTGTGACCTTTCCATTCCCTGAACATCAAAACTATTAGTTCTAGAGAAAAATGAATAGGATCTTTTTTGTAAAAAATTTAATGTTGTTTAACTTTGTAGTGGGAAGCTGCAGTTTTCAAGACAAGCATAAAAAAGTGACCTTCAAACCCACCCCCACCCCAACACTCACAGGATTTTTTAGTATATTGTTCAGGACACTTCCTCCTAGCACTGTGCAAAAATTTGTGGCTACATGACTTTTTTCACCTTAGTTGAACTTTTTTAGTCTTCATTGACTGGGCTACAAGTGTTAGGGAGTCTTTTATGAAGGCATTTGGCTGGAGGGTAGCCATATATGGAAGCAAAACATGGAAGATAAACAGTTTCAACAAAAAGAGAATAGAAGCTTTTGAATTGCGGTGCTACAAAACAATGCTGAAGATTAGATGGATAGATTGTGTAGCTAATGAGGACTGAAGGGAACTGAGGAGACAAGAAATTTGTGGTACAACTTGACCAAAAGAAGAGATCGGTTGATAGGACACATTCTGAGACATCAAGGGATCATCAATTTAGTGTTGCAGGTAAGTGTGTGTGTGTGTGGGGGGGGGGGGGGGGGGGTTAAATTGTACAGTGAGACCAAGACATGAATACAGTAGGCAGATAAAGAAGGATAAAGGCTGCAGTAGCTATTCAGAGTTGAAGAGCCTTGCACAGGAAAGAACAGCTTGGAGAGCTGCATCAAACCAGTCTTCAGACTGAAGACCACAACAACATAGTTTTATGTTCACATATGTATGGCACTACGAGAGTAATGTTATTTTTTAAGCACTGACAAATATCAATCACCATCCTCACTTGTGTTTACTATGAAAGTTGCACATTAAAATTACATGTGTACATTTGCATACATCCAAAAGTGGCGACAGTGTGAATTTACAAGTATAGCAGTATGCACTTGAAAATGGCAAACAGCCGAAATCAGCTGATAGTGGTAAAAAATGACTGATTTTATAACAGCCAGTGTGGAAAATTGAACTGTTTTTTAATAACGTAGAGAATTTCACTGGATAAAACCAACAAGGTTAATAGACTACATGACTTCTCACTTGTAATGCATATTAATATAGCTACACTAGGTAACATCTAAAAAGAAATAAATATCCTTAAGGAAGTGACTCATACTTTGTTCAGAAAACTCTTTTTTTCCAGAATCTTAATAACACTAAATAATACATGGTCCAGTCACATTAATGTGATCACTACCTACATTCGATATCAACGTGCAATAAACACTTACAGATGACAGGTGGCAGCACCAGCAGTGGAGAATGTATAAAACATGTTGGGAGATTTGGGAAAACATTGTAGTCATTGTCGTAATGTGGAAACAGAGTGATTTATCTGATGTCCAAAATGACACAATCATTGGCCTTCAGATCAAGAGCAGACATATATCTAAACAGCTAAATTTGTTAACTGTTGGTATGCCGCTGAGGTTAAAGTATACCATGGATGGCAAAATGGCACTATCCCAAATCAGTGCCGAGGCAACTATGGGCCCACGGGCCATAGATGATGGTGTGAACAACGGCTGTAGAGATGGGTATGGGTGAAGAGACATACAACTGTTGAGAAACCAACAGCCCAGATGAACCATGGTGCTACAAACGGTGGCTACTGACTGACAGTTCAGTGAATGCGGGTCATATGGGTCTCCGCAGCAGGCACCTGATTCATACACCCATTTTGACGACTATTCCTTGGCGACGAAGTGGGGAATTTGCACACCAATACTGCAACTGGACATCCACTGAGTGGCAACAGGTGGCCTTATCACATCAATAACATTTTATGCTCTATCGGACAGTTAGTCGTTGGTATTTACTGCATGATATGTTAAAACATCTGAAAGCAAACACCCTGAAACAACTGTCAGAAGGGTCCAGGCCAAAGGAGGCAGCGTTATTGTCTGGGGAATGTTCTCATGGCATTCCCTGAGTCATCTGATAATTCTGGTAGCACAATGGATTAACAGAAGTATGTATCTATCTTTGGAGACCATCTTCAGGCTGTTGACAGGTGGTCTCATTAATTTGACTGGGCAATGTAACAATAAATGTTAAGCAGCTCACCAGAGTGCCAATTTGTCATGTATACATTGATGTTAGAAGGCATATCAGGTCGGCACTGTATTCAGTTAAGCAGCACGCCACAGTGCCGACCCACCACAGGTGTGAAAACACATGCAAAGGAGGTGGCACCATGTTCGAAACTCCCACTCCCTCATTGTGAACAATGCTTGACAGTTACTAGCCTGTGGAAGCAGCAGTTTCAAATACGGTGCTGGACAATGATGACTGTTAACATCTTCACATCAGTGATTGGTCGGTAATATGGTGGACTGCTTAATTCACCTTCCTCTGCATGTGCTCAATCATCCTGCCTCTAGAGATTCAGAATGTTGCTGCCTCACATATATCAGATGGAAACCTTACCTATCCTACAGTCAGAAGTCTGAACTCCTCTGGATGATAGTAGTGGTGCTTGTTGAAAGCTCGAGAATTTTAACTCAACTGACATGACATTTACTGTTTTGTATAGTACAAAATCCGTACAACCAACAGTCTTTCAATATTCCAGCTACCATGTAAAAAACAGCTTCAAATGTCTAATTACAGCTGAGTTAATCGTCCAATTACAACTGAGTTAAATATTTTATTTATATATGTGTGGTGTCTATTCTTTCAGACATTTCAGTGTGAATGCACCCCCCTCCCCCCCCCCCTTTCTCTCTCTCTCTCTCTCTCTCTCTCTCTCTCTCTCTCTCTTCTCTCTCTCTCTCTCTCTCTCTCTCTCTCTCTCTCTCTCTCCACCTTGCGGGACTCCAGTGTGATGCAGCATGCTATGAGTATGGTGGACATCGGTCTCTGTGTAAGTAGTGTGTGACAAGATGGAATTTGGATCAGATGGAAAGTGTGATGGATAGCCAAAGCAGTTAAGGTGACAGGTCACAAAAAGTGGGAAATCCAGCTTTTGAGTTCCCATCCAGAACAAATTTTCACCTGTCGCCACAGAATTCATTTCAATGGCCATCTACAGCCATTGTCCAAATTTATATCATTTCATCACTTAGGTATTTGACATCATGCACATAAGAAAAATCTTAGGAAATGTTTGAAATTATGCTTACAGTTTGTTGGAAGTTGCCAAGAGCTCTCACTAAGAACACTGATACTGAATATAGTCTGGGAATTTGCTCTTCATTTTAAGAAAAAGCAAGTTTCTCACATGTCTCATTGTTTATGACGTTATGTCTCATTGTTTATGACGTTACATCTCCTGAACTGTACGTCTGTTTTGCAAGTAAATTCAGTAGTTTATGTGGATACTGTTTTCTAACTTCATTGCAAATAGAGTTGGTAGTACGAGGTGCATTCAAGTTCTAAGGCCTCCGATTTGTTTTCTCCGGACTGGAAAGAGAGAGAATCATGCGCATTGTTTTAAAATGAGGCCGCGATCATTGTCAATACATCCCACAGATGGCAGCACCGTACGGCAGATGGAATTTTACCACCAGCGTCGAGAATGAGAACTGTTTTAAATACTTAAAATGGCGACATTTTCCTTACTTGAACAGCGTGCAACCATTCGTTTTCTGAATTTGTGTGGTGTGAAACCAATTGAAATTCATCGACAGTTTAAGGAGACATGTGGTGATGGAGTTATGGATGTGTCGAAAGTGCGTTCGTGGGTGCGACAGTTTAATGAAGGCAGTACATCGTGTGACAACAAACAGAAACAACCTCGGACTCGCACAAGCCGGTCTGATGACATGATCGAGAAAGTGGACAGAATTGTTTTGGGGGATCACCGAATGACTGTTGAACAGATCGCCTCCAGAGTTGGCATTTCTGTCGGTTCTGTGCACACAATCCTGCATGACGACCTGAAAATGTGAAAAGTGTCATCCAGGTGGGTGCCACGAATGCTGACGGACGACCACATGGCTGCCCGTGTGGCATGTTGCCAAGCAATGTCGACGGGCAACGACAGCATGAATGGGACTTTCTTTTCGTCGGTTGTGACAATGGATGAGACGTGGATGCCATTTTTCAATCCAGAAACAAAGCGCCAGTCAGCTCAATGGAAGCACACAAATTCACCACCACCAAAACAATTTCGGGTAACCGCCAGTGTTGAAAAAATGACGGTGTCCATGTTCTGGGACAGCGAGGGCGTAATCCTTACCCATTGCGTTCCAAAGGGCACTACGGTAACAGGTGCATCCTACAAAAATGTTTTGAAGAACAAATTCCTTCCTGCACTGCAACAAAAATGTCCAGGAAGGGCTGCACGTGTGCTGTTTCACCAAGACAACGCACCCGCACATCAAGCTAACGTTACGCAACAGTTTCTTCGTGATAACAACTTTGAAGTGATTCCTCATGCTCCCTACTCACTTGACCTGGCTCCTAGTGACTTTTGGCTTTTTCCAACAACAAAAGACACTCTCCGTGGCCGCACATTCACCAGCCGTGCTGCTATCGCCTCAGCGATTTTCCAGTGGTCAAAACAGACTCCTAAAGAAGCCTTCACCGCTGCCATCGAATCATGGCGTCAGCGTTGTGAAAAATGTGTACGTCTGCAGGGCGATTACGTCAAGAAGTAACGCCAGTTTCATCGATTTGAGATGAGTAGTTAATTAGAAAAAAAATCGGAGGCCTTAGAACTTGAATGCACCTCGTAAAGAAGTAAAAAGCTAAAATGTCATTATCGATGTTGAAGTTTTACTGCATAAACAGCAAAAATGCAGTACACGATAAACAAACGTTTATCGTGTACTGCATTTCATCATTTTGTGGGGGTGAGAAAAAATTTCATAAAGGTTTGAAATTGTGTGTAAAGTTTGTTGAATGTCACCTAAGTGCTCTCCTTCTCAAATGCTGAATGAATAAAGTCCAGGTATTTGCCTGGTGTCAGTTACACTTACCCCATACACACACACACACACACACACACACACACACACACACACCTCCTAACTGTAATACTTGGCTTATTGTGTTGAACTTTCCATATAATATTACACCTCTTAATGAGTATATTAAGACAGCAACATACATTATTAAATGTGGTCAATAATTACACATCATACTGAAGACCAAATTTTTGTTGTCCCTGGTAGCCACTAGCTAGGCAACATGCAACTGGTATTGGGTTTTGGGATAAAAGCTTAGTAATATAGATAGGTTTAGTCTGATTACCTTTCATAAATTGTGTTTGAAACACTTCATTAATGTCATGATTTAAACCACAATGTCTAGTCACGTTAATGTGATCACCTGTCAGAAGCCTGAACAACCATCTTTTGCAGCTTGGACCACTACAAGATGTGCAGGAAGAGTGTCAATGAGGTTTTGGAAAGTACTGACAAGGATGTGGAGCCATTCCAACTCCAGTGGCCTGGTCAGCTGCACTAGGTTTCTTGGACGAGGTTCTATGGGTCGAACGGCACAATCAAGGTGGCCTGACGGACTAACAACCGGGTTTAAATTCGGGGAGTTTGATGGCTGAGGGGGAGGGGGAATTTTGGTAAACTTGTTCTAGTACTCTTCAAATTACACACATACACTGCAAGCTGTAGCACGTGTTGAATTGTCCTGCTGGTAGATGCCATCATGCTGTGGGGGGCAACCATCCAGCTCTGGCCTGGGATGATCAAAGAAATTACATTACCAAGTGTGCAAATGCAGATGGACTCATTGAAGATGGGTAAATGTTTTTGGCTGCAAGATGCATGAAACTGCACGTGAGTACAGAAACACAACAGTTCCATTTTTATTAACCCTTTGACTGCTGATCCACTATGCCTTCCAGAATAATGAGATCACCCAAGGAATGCCACAACAACATTCCCCAGACTATAACACACTCTCCTCCAGCCTGGACCCTTCCAAAGATTGTTGTAGGCTGTTTGCTTTAAGATGTCTCACACCTTACATGCCAATGGCCATCTGTCTTACGGAGCATAAAACATAATTCATCTGAAAAGGTCAGCAGTCGCCACTCAGTGGACATACAGTTGTGTGCGTCGCTAATGAGCAGCAGTCACCATGGGTGTATCACAGTAACATTAACTGAATGGTCATTGACAAGACACTATTGTTGGCCCCTTGGTTCATTTGGATGGCCAGTTGCTCAACAGTTGCATGTCTATTCGTCGAAACACGTCACTGCAACTGTCGTTAATTTCTGCTATCTACGGCCTGTGGTGCACCACTGTTGCATCGGCACCAGTTTTAGATAGTGCCATTTTGTCACACACCGTGTATTTTAACCATGCCAACAGTTTACAGACTCAACCATTCAGAAAGTGCTATCACCGTTGGCCCAAAAGAAAATGATAATGTTCTTTTGGATGTCAGATAAATCACTCCATTTCCGCATTATTAATATTATTAATACTGCACTGTTTTCTGTGTCGTCCCCCCCCCCCCCCCCCCCCCGCCCCGAAACGCTTTATATACCCTCCACTGCTAGTGCTGCCACCTGTAGCTACATGCCGACATCGAACATAGGCAGTGGTTGTCTTAATGTGACTGGACCATATAGGTACAAAAATTAATTTCAAGTAGCAGAAGTATAGCATTCAGTTACAAGTTTTATCATTTGTTAAAGAAAGCACATACTCAGATAGTTCCTTTTCATTGGGTTTTAAAGTAATTTCAACAGCAAAATAATTCTATTTAAAACTGGAGATTGTGAAGGGACTGGCCATGTGCTTCTATTAGCAACCATCCAGCTCTGGCCTGGGATGATCAAAGAAATTACATTACCAAGTGTGCAAATGCAGATAGACTCATTGAAGATGGGTAAATGTTTTTGGCTGCAAGATGCATGAAACTCCACGTGAGTACAGAAACACAACAGTTCCATTTTTATTAACCCTTAGACTGCTGGAGGCGCACCATCTGCTCAGCGTGCTGAGGCACTGCAGGCTGCGGCATAATCCGGCTACCTGCGCTAAATGTCTGTTCCTCAAGCTGCCGCCAGGGCCAGAGAAGCCCACACTGCCACACCTGCCCTGTGCAAAGCACTGTGCCTTCTCATGGCTGATACAGAATAAATGCTCTCACTACATAATTTCTCTGCAGATGAATTACTGCAGAACCAAAATCGTTAAAACTATTTTCTGTCACTAAGAATTATACAAATTTGTTAAGGCTTTTATGGCCTCTAGTTAACAAACTGCCTGCTGGCTTCTGTCTTGGGTTCTTTGGCCGACGTTTGCCTGATAATTTTTCTCACCTTTCGCCTGCACGAGTGGCTGGCATTGTCAAAGTTTCACCCTCCATTGCTGGTGGTGGACTGGAGCCAAAAATCAACCCTATATTGCACAAATACGGCGTAAAGACTATTTGCAAACTGACAAAGAAAATCAAAGAGTGTCTCAGATCAGCAGAG
Source organism: Schistocerca americana (assembly GCF_021461395.2). Lineage (NCBI taxonomy): Eukaryota > Metazoa > Arthropoda > Insecta > Orthoptera > Acrididae > Schistocerca > Schistocerca americana. The sequence continues at coordinate 404,710,621 of NC_060130.1, forward strand.
GATAAAAGGGACCCACTCGCAATGTCAGGAATATACAGCATACGATGCACATGCGGAAAAGTTTATTTTGGAATGACTGGACGGCCAATTAACACCAGGCTTACAGAACATAAGCGACATTGCAGGTTGGGGCATGTGAAGAAATTGGTCATGAAACAGTACGCACTGTGTGAGACCGATTACATAGTAAAATCACTGACAAGGAAGTTCTGGCTGCAGAGAGGAACTATCACACCTGCTTGTTCAGAGAAGCTATAGAAATATACAACCACGAGAAGAGCTTCAACGAGAGAGAAGAAAGTCTCCAGGTAAACAGATCCTGGCTTCCAATGCTGCAGCGAATGACCATTGGCGGTAGCAAGAGGAGAATCACATCGGAAATGACCACGGAGAAGCCCTTGGACATTGACGTGCCAGGTACATATAGTCTGTGGCCGTGAGCTCGGTTCCAGTCCACCAATAGCAATGGAGAGTGAAACTTTAACAATGCCAGCCACTCATGCTGGTGGAACGTCAGAAAAATCATCAGATGAATGTCGGCCGAAGAACCCGAGAGAGAAGCCAACAGGTAGTTTGTTACTAAGAATTATATGTTGCTTGTAGTTTCTCTTTTACACGATTTTTTAGCTTATGCACAAAGCAACATGATTTGTTACATTTACATGAATAGTTTACTGTTCTTTCTTGCATACCCATTCATAACATCTGCATTTCTCTATGGGTTCTTCACTGTACTAATTCAAGAACGAATAAAATTTCTGTACATTGCTTTAGTTTTTCAAGTCATATTACGTTGTTTATAGGAGAAAGTGACATACAGATCACCTTTCACATCGCACTGCAACATGACAATTTACTGTGAGAGATGGTAAGAACAATTTTACTTCACTATGTTAAATTCATATTGTGACGTATTCGGAAATTTCACATGGCCTACTATTTGTTTCTGAAAATACAACAAACTGAGTGCTTAGTGATCCACAGTCAGATTCTTTACTTCTAATACATACACTGTGTAAAGTGTTCCATCCAGGCACAGATGCAGTTGTCCTTAACAGATGGTAATCAGTGCTGTTATAATTTGGAATCGCCGGAAATGATTGATTGTCTGCCACAGATCATCATATTGTGCTATACTTTTAATTATTGCAGATAAGTACTCAACAGATTTTCCAGGATTTGAAAGCTGTGAAGCCTCTGTATTTTTGTATCACATTAAATTCACTTATATAGAAGATTCAAAGTTATGAACTGTAAATTTAGGGGTTCCTTCTACACTTTGTGAATATATTTCCCATCCTTATTTTTCATCCAGGCTTTGGACAGGCACTGGAAAAGTTAAAAATAAATATAAATAAATTTCTATTTTGTTTTTTACTTTTTTATTGTTTTTTCATTTTCTAATTTTTTTCTGATTCTAATTTTTTTCTGATAGCATTATTGTATCGTCCTGTGATGCAATTAGGAATTCGTTTTTGTGTGGTAATTTTTAAAGCAGGGTACGACACACAATGCTACCTTACAAATTTTACACTCATACCTGCTTTCTCGACACACTTTTTGTTTCCAGCAAACAATACATCTACGAGTTAGTGTACTTTTCTTGGAATGTTCACTTGTTATAATGTTTGGAAAATGCCTTCCCACAAACCTTAGAGGATTCTTATCAGAACACCTTCCCCTGCTAGCTTTTCTCCACTCTGATGCATCCGTTTAAGTAAGTTCTCTTACCAGCAACAGATGAAACTCTGCTATCGACATTTTACGATGTGTTGGTGACTTGTGTAGGACATGAGCACTTAAAACACATAGATTGAGAATGTGAAAAACGAACTACTTATACCAATTCATTATTTTCCGTATATATCTGACAGAGCTAAGCAGTACATCGAATGGTCAGCTGCTCCCATATTGTAGCTGAACACTACAATGCTTTGTGGTTTCTTAATTTCCTCTCCAGTATTCTTATCAGTCTTTCCCGTGTTAAACATCTCTGTGGTGTTTCATGTGGTCAACATCCACACAACCCTTTTGTCACACCTCTTTATAGCAAGTATTTTATTAGCACGCATAAATCGAATATCTCCTCGTTTCAGTTTCCCCTGAAGTTCCGACACATTGCATCTGTTCTTATGGACAGTACCACATGCATTCACCCCATGACTGTGAAGCCAGGAAAATAAGTCGGGGCCTGAGCACCAGTTATTGAGGTAGAGGATATGTCCATGCTCTAAATTGGGCTTTGTAAGTGTAGCTACTATGTAAACACTTTTCCCCAAATTGTGGAACTCAAGTTTCTGGTGATGTCCCTGTCCAAATGATGAAATGTAAGACACAGCCAGTCTTACAATCACATAACACATGTTTTTATTCCGAGTCTACTCTGTTTTGATGGAATGAATTGTCTGAAAGATAAGCGTCCTTTTAATAATAACAAACTTTCATCAATGCAGAGTTTCTGATGTGGATTAAATGCACAATGGAATGCTGTACGAACTTTGTCGACATGTTCCTAATTTTGAATAATCTGTCTCCTCCAGTATTGTCAGAGTTTTCACTGAAATGTAACATTCTCATAAGTAACAAAAAGCGGTCTCTTGACTATGTTCACTACAAATTTGAGTATTTAAAAGGACATCTCTACCCAGTGTTCACTACTACTCGTTTTTTTTCACGCGAGCCATCAGAAGACAAACAGCTATGAAACAACACATTTCTTCATATCCAGTATCTTTCCACTTTTATATTCAAGAATACACTGATTCTGGAGTATTCGCCAGCTATATATTTCTGTACAGAATAACATGAAAACTGACAGAATACTTGGCTCATTCCCTATTTGACACACATTCTGATAGCGTATCATCAAATGTGTGATTAACTGGCTGAATATCATTTTCTTTCTAGTCAAATTTATCACTAAGACGTGATTTCTTCATAGGCATTTCACTATCACTTTCTGATTCTTCAGATTCAGAATGACTAACATCTCTTGTTGAAACATGAGACTGCATTGACACCCCTGCTAACATGGACAATTTATGACTACAACTTTCCGATTCTTTAGAAGGGCTATCACTTACATCAAAATCAAGTAGTTCATCCTTACTGTTGCTCCTCGTATGAATCTCCATGATTTCTTCTTCAGTGCACCCACAACGCCTTGCCATTTTCATTGTAAAATACAGGACGGAAAGAACACTGATGTAAATCCTGATGAACAGTGAACTGTAGTGCAAAGCCTAGGCTCACAACAGACAAAGAATCAGGCGACATGCTAGCAGCCAGAAATATGAAAGACTACTGAGACATGAGGCGGGAAGTCCGCTGTGCAACTAAACTCGTCATTAGCACCCAGGGAGCGGCAGGCGGCATGACGAGTAAACTCATCAACAACAGACAAAGGGTTAACACCTCAAGCCAGAAACCCAAGTACAAACACACACACAGAGGTCTTGCAGTATAAATTCTTTTTCTCTGTCATCTGCTGATAACATATGTGACCTGTTCACCAGCTAAATATATGTATATCCGTGTGGAAACCCAATTAAGACCTTTGTCAGAAAGTGAGAGAGTTGTAAGACATCAGAAAATACAACTTATCTCATGGAAAGGGGAGGTACATGAAAGTGTTTAGAGGCATATGAATATTACTATTTGCAATGCATGCAACATTTATCAAGTCAATGTGAAAGATAGGAAAAGGAAGCATGTAAATTTCAGGCTGCTTCTCGTGACAGATATTCTGGAAACTCATGGGAAAAGGGCTGCAGTATAGGACTGTACTTTGAATACTGCTTTACAGTATACCACACTGAATGTTCATTTCAAGTGATCATGTGCTTTTTTAAATTTAATAAAGATCTGTTGTTATCAATTACTGAAATTTCATTAACTGTGGACAAGTGATTCCTCCATAGACTAATTTAAACAAAATACTGCTTTCCTTTACTAGTCAGCTGTGTAAACTAGGTACAAGCATGGAAATTACAGATTTGAAGGGTTAACAACTCTACTACATAATCTTTTCCAATTTTAAATTGTTAGCCTGGAAACCTAGGCATAATTATCAGAATGTCATTGCTCCTGATACAGGGTTTGTACAAAAAGTAATGAGACTGATTTTTTGCTGACGCGACTGCACTTCACAGCATGTGCAAGCCCAGGGGGATTGGTGGTAGAGGTGTCTGGCTGAAAATGCGTGGCGTGCCAGTTACCTGCGGGCTCTTGTCTCAGCAACGTAGTACATTACGTGGACACGTCACAAAGTTGTCGTTCGTGATGCAACATGCAACAGATGATTGAGCAACGTTACGCCGTCAAGTTTTGTGTGAAACTAGGAAAACTGGGTATGGAAATGTTGGATATGTGTAGACAAGCCTACGGTGGTGACTGCCAGTCAAAAGCCAAGGTTTTCAGGTGGGTGAAGAGCTTTAAAGAGGGCCGGGACAGCACTGAGGATGAGAACCCCTGTGGATGCCCGTCAACCAGCAAAACTGATGAAAACATCAACCGTGTGCGAATTTTATTGAACACCAACTGTCAGATGAGTGTCAGGATGATAGCGGACGACCTCGGACTTGATAAAATGACATTGCACGATCACAGGTTAATGTAAGTGTGAGATAAGCCATTGCAAATGTGAAATACTGGTACATTAATAACCAATGTAACCGTCAGAGCATTGAATGCAAGTCGGCAAACAAGTATGCACTGTGTTGTAAAGGTTCCAGATGTCAGTATATGGGATGGAGTTCCATGCTTTTTTCACTTTTTGGGTTGCTACAGGTATGGTTAATGCTGGTTGTGGATGATGCTGGCGTTATCTTCTGATGACATTCCATTTGTGCTCGACTGGAGACAAATCTGATGACCAAGCAGGCCAAGGCAACACGTTGACACTCGGTAGAGCATGTTAAGTTACAACAGTGGTATGTGAGCAAGTGTTATCCAGTTGGAGAACACCTCCTGGGAATGCTGTTCATGAATTGCAGCACAACATGTTGAATCACCAGACTGACATACAAATTTACATTCAGAGTGTGAGGGATAAGCACAAGAGTGCTCTCGCTGTCATACAAAATTGCACCCCAGACCATAACTCCAGGTCCAGTGTGTCTAGCAAGCAGACAGGTTCATTGTAGGCTCTCAACTGGCATCCTATCCAAAACACAGCCATCACTGGCAAAGAAGCTGAACCAGCTTTCATCAGGAAATACACGAGATCTCCCACCCTGCCCTCCAATGAGCTCTCACTCGACACCATTGAAGCTGAAAATTGGTGGTGGCGGTTGGGGTAAGTGGAATACACACTAGAGGGCATCTGGCTCAGAGCTGTCCTTCCAGTAACCGATTTGTTAACAGTTTGCTGTGTTGCAGTGGTGTCAACTGCTGCTCAAATTACTGTTGCAAATGCAGTACGTTGTGCTAGAGCCATACACTGAACATGATGGTCTCCCATCTCTCTAGTGCCATGTGGCTGTCCGGAGATCAGTCTTCTTGTGACAGTACATTCTCATGACCACTACTACCAGCAATCGTGAACAGTGGCTAAATTCCTGCTAAGCCTTTCTGCAGTATTGCAAACCATGCCAGATTTTGAAGCTATAGGCAAAGTTGCAGCATGGTATGTAGTCTATGTTTTTGTAGGTTTCCTATAACTAGCTGGGGAAATCAGTTATAAGTGCGGGAGAAGTTAAAGGCATCTCACTTCTTACATGATTGTGCCAAATAAAGCACTGCAATTGTCAGAGAACATTCAGGATGAAGATAGCTATACTTTTTTATGTCAATACAGAGGTGGGAGAACTTCTTTTAAAAAAGTGGAGAACAGGGAAATGTTTTTTCTTCATGGAAGAGTCAGTTATTTGTAACTCAAATTTAATGCCAGTTAAATATTTTCTTGTAATATTATTGGTCAGAGCCAATAACTTAACTTGTCAACATAGGAGGATATGTATTTCATTGTTCTTAACTTATACTTCCTGCTTTCCATGTTGAAACTAATAATTTTCCGTTACTTTAAATTTTTCCAGAATTTTCAAATCTTTCCACACCCTTCTAACAGTTTAATCCTCTTCTACAACAAAATCTGCTTATATCTTACAAAAGACAAAGCAATTTTTACACATAAATCATTACTAGGAATTTGGATATTTTATTCCCATGCAATAAGTATTACATAATACCAGAGAGGGTTGATAGAAGAGATAGAGAAGATCCAACGGAGTGCAGCGCGCTTCGTTACAGGATCATTTAGTAATTGCGAAAGCGTTACGGAGATGATAGATCAACTCCAGTGGAGGACTCTGCAGGAGAGACACTCAGTAGCTCGGTACTGGCTTTTGTTAAAGTTTCGAGAACATACCTTCACCGAAGAGTCAAGCAGTATATTGCTCCCTCCTACGTATATCTCGCGAAGAGACCATAAGGATAAAATCAGAAAGATTAAAGCCCACACAGAAGCATACCAACAATCCTCCTTCCCACGAACAATACGAGACTGGAATAGAAGGGAGAACCGATAGAGGTACTCAAGGTACCCTCCGCCACACACCGTCAGGTGGCTTGCGGAGTATGGATGTAGATGGATGTAGATAGATAGATAAATAGATTTTTTTTCCCAAACGTATTGATAACTCTCACGGAAATAGACAATAGCCAGCTCAGCGCACCTATCTGAACTTCCCACACTGTCACTCCACTTGGAGTAACTCAGAAACTCTGAGAAAATTGGTGCAAAGAAATCCCCTCCGTGATCAATACTATTTCAGACATTCTGAATTTCTTACAGCAGAGAATGTGTATCAGTTCATTGATACCTGCCATGTTCTTGGCAAAGAATAAAATATACTATAAAGAGTGCGATTCTCACTGGACATCAACAGGATAGAACAAAAGGTCCATTACTTTCTAATAGTGAGCAGTGAAAGTGAGGTCATGAATACTGCTCGTGTTACAAAAAGTCACATTACAGTATCAGCATTATGGAACTAGCAGTGATACTAGAATTTATTTGTGTTCAAAGTTCACAGTGGATGTTCTTGACAAAAGTCTGATAGTAAGTTCTGCTCACAACTGAGATCTGAAAGAATAGGAGAAGTGCCTAAAATTTGAAAACATCAATATATTGTATTTTGTTGTGAAAATATAGAGAGATATGTCAACCAATACTTAGAGAGCAACACAATGTGTCTTTTTACTTAATCTTGTGTGTCTTGTTTTCTTTCTGAGTACGAAAAATGTCAAAGAATGTATTTTTCTTCTTCAATAGAGCCGACTTCTTCAACAATGCTTTTGATGAAAACGGTTTAACATCTCTTTCTTCTTATTTATGAACAGTGTAGGCTTTCTTCTCTGCCCGGGTATTATAAAACCAAAGCATTTGCAATTGATATAGTTGGTTTTTTCTGTAGAAAAACACTCACAGGAATATATCCTACTTTTCTCGATGAAAACAAAGTATGCAAAAAAATAAAGATTACAGAATCCACTACTATAGCATTACAGCAGGAGTGGGCATATTGAGAATAGGTTAACTTCCAATGTTAGCAGACAATGCTTTTAACCCCCCCCCCCCCCACACCATCGGATCAGTTTCATCAATTTAGACAGTTTACGCCAATACCTCCATTTGAAACACGTTCTTGAATATTTTCATGTTCTATTGTTCTAGTCCCGGACTGGACGTCATGTGAATTGACCTTGTATGGAATGAACACATGCACAATCCCCCCCCCCACTACCCCCCCCCCCCCCCCCCCACACACACAGTAGAAACCAAAATTTTGTTATCATATTTTAACGTATTAGCTCATACAAGGTATGTTCCTACAACACAGATGTATGTGAAGCTAGTGCATAAGAGATTGAAGTACAGCAACAAACAGGTACCAGATCACTAAGGATAAATGCCATCTTGGTCTTAATCATACAACTCCGTTCAGTCTTTGCTTGATGCTATAACACTGAAATAGTTGTAGGCCTTTCTACATCATCCATCCAAAAACTTCCCAGACTGATTTTATTCCTAGTGTATAAGTGACATCAGCACAGTAACTATGGTGGCAACTTGAACTGACAACTATAGTGTATTCCACCAGTTAGATACGAGAAGGTTGTGTTAAGTAGTGGATGTGGAGCTGTAGAGTATCAGTCCTGTTGTGCCACAAATCACAGTGGAACATCATATCTAAATTAAGTGTTCAAAACATCCTCCAGAAAGTTCTGAAGAGGAGTAATGTCTGTGGAAAGTTTGTTCCACACACTTTGAGTCCTGGAGAAAAACGATGATAGGTTGATGCCCACCACAACTGGACTGAAATGAGGACAATTCTTTTCTGGAAAAAAGTCATCACAGGTGACAAGAATTGGTGTTATCAATATGAATCGACCACAAAATGACAAAGTGCAGAAATACACATCTGCTGGAGTGTCAGCGCTTCGATAACATAACAGACATTCAAGCCAGTGTGACATGCAAGTTGAACAACAATAGCAAAGAAGGAAATTTCTGACAGTTTCATGTTATTGTATGAACATTCTGTATGTTGTACTCAAGTGGGGGAGAAATTGCACTGCTCTGATGAGTGCTTTAACTGGCATGCTGAGAGAAAAAATGTAGGGTTTTTGGATGGCATCTGCATGAACCTATACTGCAGCGATGGCTTCATATTAGATGATACTGGGGTGACTGCAATATGGTAGCCTACATAGTCTATTGTCATAGTAGTGTCATGGATGCTAATATAATAGTTTGGTGAATGGTTAGATACAATATGCAATCTCAACAGTTGAGAACAACTACAGCATCAGAGAAATTTGTTCAAATTACTGCCCACTGAGGTAACTCTGCAAAACATACACTATGTGATCAAAAGTATCCTGACACCCCCAAAAATATTAGGTTCATTGTGCTGCCACCTACTGCCAAGTACTCCATATCAACGACCTCAGTAGTCATTAGATATCGTGAGAGAGCAGAATGGGGCGAGCTGCGGAACTCACTGACTTCGAACGTGGTCAGGTGATTGGGTGTCACTTGTGTCATACGTCTGTACGCGAGATTTCCAAACATCCCTAGGTCCACGTTTCTCATGTGATAGTGAAGTGGAAACATGAAGGGACACGGACAGCACACAAGCGTACACGCTGACCCCATCTGTTGACTGACAGAGGCCGCCGACAACTGAAGAGGGTCGTAATGTGTAATAGGCAGCCATGTATCCAGACCATCACACAGGAATTCAAATCTGCATCATGATCCACTGTAAGTACTGTGACAGTTGGGCAGGAGGTAAGAAAACTTGGATTTTGTCGTCGAGCGTCTGCTCATAAGCCACACATCATGCCGGTAAATACCAAACGACGCCTCGCTTGGGGTAAGGAGCGTAAACATTCGACGGTTGGACAGTGGAAAAATGTTGTGTGGAGTGACGAATCATGGTACACAATGTGGCTATTTGGTGGCAGGGTATGGGTTTGGCAAATGCCCAGTGAACTTCATCTGCCAGTGTGTGTAGTGCCAACATTAAAATTCGGAGGCAGTGGTGTTATGGAGTGGTTGTGTTTTTCATGGAGGGGGCTTGCACCCCTTGTTGTTTTGCTTGGCACTACCACAGCACAGGCCTACATTGATGTTTTAAGCACCTTCTCGCTTACCACCGTTGAAGAGCACTTCGGAGATGGCGACCTCATCTTTCAACATGATCGAGCACTTGTTCATAATACAAGGCCTGTGGCGGAGTGGTTAAACGACAGTAGCATCCCTGTAATGGCCTACACAGAGTGCTGCCCTGAATCCTACAGAACACCTTTGGGATGTTTTGGAAAGCCGACTTCGTGCCAGGCCTCAACAACTGATATCAATACCTCTCCTCAGTGCAGCACTCCATGAAGAATAGGCTGCCATTCCCCAAGAAACCTTAAAGCACCTGACTGAATGTATGCCTGCGAGAATGGAAGCTGTCATCAAGGCTAACAGTGGGCCAACAACATACTGAATTCCAGCATTACTGATGGACGACGCCACGAACATAAGTAATGCTGGAAGCCATTTTCAATCAGGTGTTCAGATTCTTTTGATTACACAGTGTATTTCAGCAGGAAAATCACCAGATGAGTGTGGCGAGGAATGTGGAAGCTTTTTTGAACAACAATGGGTTGACCTTTTTGAATAATGGGTGGTCCTGTGTACCTCATCTTATGTTTGCCTCAAATGCTGCTATTCAAACATGTATGGGAAATGACTGGTTCACAAGATTGTCATAAGCCTTTAGCAATCACCATTGATGGAGTGCGGACTATACAAACCACTTGGAGAGTGACTCCCATGAAACATATTCAAGTCCTCTTTGATTCTAGGCAATAACGTTTAGAGAATCTGGTCAGAGTATAAGGGTGCTTCACTCTATATTAAATACATACTCTCAGACTTTGAGGATTCTCATGAATCTAATCTGTGGAATAATGTTCATGTAAGTCACATGCAGCTTTCTGAACATTGCAATTATCACTATCTCAGAGTGTTTTATTTCATTAAAAAGTTTGTTTAAACTCGTATGTACACACAAATATCATGAATACTAGCCATATAGGAAATTACTTGCCACATTCTTGCCTTTTATTGCATCTTCTGACAAAACTAACAGTATCTTGAAGTGAAGGAAACCTGTGGGGATGTTCTCATTAGTTCCACAGTCCCTTTAGATACAAATCACAAATTTGCCTGAACACAAGTTCAAACAGCAAGATATTAGAAACTGACAGTACTGCAATTTCAAAAACTGTAGTGTACATATACCTGTGATATCCTACTTTTCACCCACTAAGCAAGTGCAATTAAATAGATTATATACAGCTAATGCTGTTTCCACAGTATTGCGGTATTTTGGTGTGTGTGTGTGTGTGTTTTTTCAGATTATCAATGTTATTTTCCTGTATTTTCTGAGAGGAGTTATTAAAAATATTATAAAAGTTTTTATAAAAACAGAAAAAATACTAATATATTAAATGTAGATGCAACTATGGTTCTTTTGTGCAAGACATTTACTAAAAAATATAAGCTTCTTTTAACAAAACATAAGAAAATATAAAACTTGTGAGACAGCGTTTTGGATCTAGTTAACTAAAGTAAATATCTTATAAACAAATATGTTGGTGTATAGTCATTCAAGAATAAGAGATACACACTCAAGTATCAAACACATCATACTACTGAAGCAAACGCGAAGTGCAGCCCCATACAAGTTAACCTTCAGAAGAGTGTTTCACATTATTCTCTACAAGTCTACAAATACGAAAACAGAGACAGTCTAAAGTAGTATTCGAACAAAAGTGCATAAGAATAACATGCTTTGAAGTGTCTCTCTGGTGATAAGTTATAGCACACTAGTCAACTATTTTTACTAAGACAGAATGTCCACTACTTCCAAAATATACACATGCAAAGGCATCTCCAAATATCTTGCATTGGATAGCATGATAAGTATCCATAAATACACATCACATTTCCAACAGACAAATGGGTAGTAGCATAAAACTTGGGATGTAGCACAACAATACAGGAATTTTCGTTTAAACTGTAACCAAATTTACATTAAGCTTTAAATCTTTCAATCAAAAAATAAAATATTCTTTTTTCCTTAGTGCTGGAAAAACAATATATGCAAACACCATTTTAGATACACTGCACTATCCTTAAGAATCTCTCAAGACTGGATGAAAAAGGCTGCAGAGTTCATGCGTAATGTCCTTTTTGAATAACAGTGGCACAATTGTTTCTTCCTACCTCATTGCATAAAAGCAACAAAAGCAGAGATTTAAAACCCGGTAACACTGATTCAATGATGATCTTTCAGTCAGCAAGAAATCTGAATAAATTAGTGCAAAATCTGGTGTAGAAGATTCTCCTGAGCCTGAATAATTAATATATAACAATATTACAGCCATTAACAAGAATTAGTACACATTTATATTGTCTTTGAAAATAAATAATTGACTAAAATATCCTTGAAAAGTAAATAGATTTTAACGATTTCCAACGTACAGCATGAGACTTGACCTATTGAAAACTACATTCTATGTTCATTAAATTACATTGTCACTTCTACAACAGCAACATAAATTAAGTAAATAACGGCTATAACACATGCAAATCTTGCATATTCCAACTATAAGCAGCCAAAAAACCATACTATAAGAACAATGAAAAAGAAACACAAGATTCTCACTAAAGACATCAATTGCTCAAAGATAACTTTCTACGAGTATGTACTGCCAAACAATTTAAGACAGTAGGAGTGCTGTGACACGTCATTCATCTCCACTACTCAAGGAGTAGTGACCCAAAGTACTCCCACATGATTTATAATTATTTATTAACTCGTAACCAAATTTGGTTTAACCCACATTTTGATAACAATAATTAATTAGCACAGCTAACATAACTCACACTCAAATTATAACAATTTTAATGATTTGTAAATAATTTGTATAAAAGAAACAATGATATCCTAATAAATAGAATAACAGCACTGTTTTGGAATACGGAAAAAAAAAGTTTGCACTATGTACAAAATCGTCTATTATGGAACTCCTGCCATATCATGAATCTCAGGCACTAGTTTGTAAAATATATTATAAAATAAATATATAAACACCTCAGTCAAATAAAAAGTACATTTCTACTCTTTCTGCATATTAAATCTATAAAGTCTATCAGTAATGTAATAATTCTTTCTAAGCATCAAAATGAAAAAGAAAGTAACTTATGAACATGGAAAAATAAAATAAGTTTCTCAATTTTTAGTACATTTTATGACTCAATATTGACACGGACATCAATATTACAGTAGACTGTTTTCAAAATCTCTCTGCTCAAATTGAAACTACAAGCAAAAAAAGTATAGTTACTTTCTGAGCAAAATGAGTGTCTGAGCACACTGTATAACAAAGCGATATGGCTGATTGAATTAAGTACTGACACAGCCTTTCAAATACCACAGAAATATAAGTAACACCTTTTTTTCTTCAACTCTTATGTAGTTATGCAGATCAATAAAAAATTGTAAGAGCCTGTAATGTTTTCTTCATACTGTTATAAACTGAAAAACAACAGCTGGACTAACTGACTGCTTTGCAAAAGAGATTATTTTAAATAAACATAACAGTAATATCTTATTCAAAACATAAATGGGGTGCTTTCAAATATTTAACTCTTTTCAGTCTACATATCAACAGCACCACTACCTGCATTACAAAGCTTTGCTTGTTTTCACATACAGCACTCGACTGTGTGTGTGTGTGTGTGTGTGTGTGTGTGTGTGTGTGGAGAGAGAGAGAGAGAGAGAGAAAGAGAGAGAGAGAGAGAGAGAGAGAGAGAGGGGTGGGGGGTGGGGGTGGGGGGAGGGAAAGAGGGGGGGAGGGAAAGAGGGAGGGAGGGAGGGAGGGGGAGGGAGAGAGAGAATGATCTATCCACAAATCTGCTTCACAGTCTAACCTAAACCCAATCAAATTAATATTTCAACAAGAAACTTCTCAATATAATTAATACCACAAAAACCAGGAACCTACATGTTAGTTTCTCCATGAGCCTGTACCATTAAGTATTTTATAAAAATGTACCAATCACTGCAACAAATGGGCAACGTGACTTATGGTCTGTTAGATGTGAGAAACCTCATTAAGGGTGCCCCACACTGACAAAGACATGACATACACACCACCAATTATTGTGGAAGATATTGGATAGTTTATTGATAAAATATAACATTCACTTCGACTACCTGGGAGAATATTTAACAAGTTAGAGCCAAGAAATACAGTAACCTTATATACAAACTAAATGGGAAAATATTTGAACATAGAAAAGCACACATGTTGTCTAGAGACATTGTAAGATCAAACTAATTAGGAAGAGGCGGAGTACCACTATAACAGTATTTGAAAACCTAATCTGAAGTAACACAGACAAAAATCGTTTTCAAGTGACAGCTGTGGCACAAGATCTGGTTTCCAATATGGGGAAAAAGAACTTTTCTTCACACCGATAATGAAGCTAGTAAAAATAATGTGTAACCTGATGAAGCTTACAGAATAAGACATGAAGTACATATTCCACACCACATCTTGCTTTCGTTACAGAGCCAAATACTTAACAGCAGGCACACTGTCTCCCCACCCCCGCCTCCCCCCTTGAAAAACTGACATAAGAATACCATCACAATGTGTTTATTCAAACAACTATTACACTTCAATTCTCAAGTGGAAAAAGCTTTCTACATGGTAAGACTAAACACTTTAAACTCAATTCAGTATACATCTGTTAAGGCAACACTGTAAAACTTCATATATGTGTCAGTTTTGTGGAAAATGAGACATTTCGTTGTCTAATTTAAAATGCCACTTCATGTCACAATTGCACATCTGAATTATCGTTTTACCTGTGAGAATAGATAGTTTAATGTCCGCTTGTGTGTGAACTGTCTATGTCGAAACGAGGGCTGAAATAAATAAAAAATGTGAATTGGACATAAATTAAAACTACAAAATTCCAACAAAACATCAAATAACAGAAATATAAGAGAGAATAAGCAAATATATGTTGTGTGTTTGCATATATTTGCTTTCTGTAGTTTGTAATCACTTTTAGCCCCTGCAAAAAATTTGTTTTTGCTTCCTCATTTTTTAACCACACACAAACACTCACACGTACACACTCACATGTAGTGGACCTTGGGTAGTCTGTTTTGTGCACATCTACAAAAACCTTGAAGTCAATTTCTAGCACTAACTTACCACATCTTTTTTATTTTTATTTTTTTTATTTTTTTTTATTTTTCAAAAGAAAGTTCAGCTCCACATAGTCGTTTTTTGCCTATGGAAATCAAAGAAAAGGAATTATTTTTCAGTTGTCTCCCACATACATGCATTCTGTAGGGAAAAAAATATTTTTCAGGAAGAGAGAGAGAGAGAGAGAGAGAGAGAGAGAGAGAGAGTACAATAACTGAAATAATCATTTGGAGAAAAAGAAAAAGTTATTCTTTACTGAAGTGATAACCCTCACAAGGAGTGAAGGACATGAAATACAGTATAATGATAAATAAAACGCAAGGGCTATTACAGTTATCTTGGAAACTAATAGATCTTTGTATGTCTTTGACTGTCATAAAAAATTATAAATCATTTGCTTCAATTAATAGTGAAATTCACAAATTACAATCACAAACAATAATAACAAAAATGGTTAAGATCATGTTTTAAACTGATATTAGTGTTGGACTTTCAAGAATAGTATCACACTAAAGATGTGTTTGACACAGCAACCACCTCATGCAAAACAACAAAAGTATCCCACAGAAACTAAAATCCAAAGCAAATGTCAAAAAGACTTATTAAGAAATTTAAAGAAGAACTATTTTGTTCTTTTTAAAGAGACAAAATACTGCAAAATGTGGGCACATGGAGTGCAGGTCTCTGCACAGTGCATTTACTGATGGTATAAACATGCAACTGAAATTATTAAAAATTTAATAATACATACTTATATCTCCATACCACAGTAAAACTTTAAGAATATGATGCTCTGGGTAAAACAGAAGAAATACAAGAGCAGTATTCTCTAAATTACACAATGTTAGCACAAAATGACTACACAATGAAACAATTTCAACATGACTCACTGTTCTATGCAAGGTACAATATCTAAAGAAAATAAATGGTCAACTCTGTCATAAACACACAACCTTCAGCTTTAGTATCTATTGTTTAGCTTGCAAGGTTGATTGAAGGAACTTAATGATCATTTATTGTACCCACATCTGTGGAGCCACATTTGCTTCCTCTTGTGACCCACAGTCTTCTAAAGAGTCCCAAAGAATTTGGTAAAGGATGCATCAATCAGAATGTGGAGTATTATCCAATAACAGTAAAGGGGGACAATGACTTGACTTAAAATATGACTGCAAGCAGCCAGTTTCCTCTGTTAAGCGCCCAGTCTGAAAGGAGAATGTGGTGTCCTTAATCCTGACTTAAGAGAAGCCATTTCTTTTCCACAACCTACAGTTTCTTAACCCAAAAGGTGTTTCCTAAAATGTGAAGACTGTTTCCTCATCCTAGAAATTTCAACTGTTCCACATCTTCACCCCTTTTAAGTTCTACTTCAGTATGGTAGATACTCAATAGTGAGTTTTGTCCTCCCTCCCCTCTTTTCTATAAATGCACTGAGACAATGAGTACAAATGGTGTGAACCAGCTATTTTAAGTCAACTCCCATTTGATGGCATTTAACTCCATCAGAAACTATCAGGATTTTTGGTTTTGTTCATTTAGACTCAATTTCTGTAATCCATTTTTCCACTCTCTCATCTTGTGGTACACTTTGAACAGACATATACTTCTCTGTATTAATGTGGTGGCTTAATTTTGGTTTTGATAACATGTAGCAGGTGAGAATACTTATACTTGTTTGAACTGACAACAAGCCTTTTGTTAAGCTGAAGTGTAAATGGGCATGTGCAATTGTAAGAATTGGTGCTAGCTAGAATCAGTAGTTTTTACCATTGTAAATGTACTTATTTTTGAAGTAATATTTCTCAAATGGCACAATGAAAGTGGCTGGCACCTTTCAAGGGTGATACACAGTTTTCTTTTGCCACTTCCTACTCATTACCTCCAACCCCCCCCCCCCCCCCCCCAACTGCTCTAAGCTGTAAATTATTCCACAGAGAAAAACTGCAGTCATGAGTATAAACACTTGTGCTCGTAATGATATTAACTGATGTGATAGAATAATTATTAACATATAGGTCCATATTTCATGAAGTGAGAGTTTAAAAGGTGAAGAATCAGTAACTTAAATTTCATTACTGATGGTCAACCTCACTGCGGAATAGCAATACAATTATATAAACTATCAACCTGAATAGTTTTTTCTCCTCTCAAATTTATACCGAAGTATGCAAAATGAGGCCATGTGTACCTCCTGAGGAGACCTGTGACCTTTTTATTGGGCTGGATTATAGAAGTCAAAGTCTTGGTCATATTAAATTTAATTATAATTGATTTCTGGTTTTGGTTTTTCAGCCATCATTAGAACTAAACATTTAGCAGTGGCACATAGGCATGTAGTAAGTACACACATACATGTTGCTGCTAAATTTTTATATCTAGTGATGGCTGTAAGGCTGAAACTGATACTAAATTTTAATAAAACATCAAACGACAAAGACACTGACTGAAGTACGTTAAGTAAGCTACAAAATTATGAATTCAAAACAAAATGGAAATTCTGTTTCCACTCTACTGACTGCACGCTGTACATTACATAATCAATCTCCACCCTAGGGAATAAGCTTTAGTGCACTGGTTGCCTACAAAGCATACATTATCTGATAAACTAAAATAGTGCAGTATCTTTATTATGCACTGCAATATCACTTGCAAGGTGCTGATTCTTCAGATGGTAAAGCTATATAATAAAACTGCACTCAAATATTATCTGCCAAAGAAACATGAAAACACTATGCTCCTCAACATAGAAAGCTATTTCTAATTTCTGTGGCAAGTAAAATGGACACAGCTGCATTTTGGCAGAAGTTATTTTGCTGTGTACCATGACAAACGACAAAGCTAATGAGAATGCGTAACGGCGTAGTATTTACTACTGATCAACGGAAACCTACAGCTATAAACACAGAGAGAGTTTAAAAGACACACTTTGTACTACAATCTCATACAATGTTTATGGAACATTAGGAGTTAAATGTAATGCACGAATATGTAATGATATGAAATATAAACTAATGAAAGCAGTACGCTAACTGTACAAATTCAGGGAAGGTTATCCAAAAAACAAAACTAAAAACAAATTTAAACAAAATGAAAGTAAACAAAGAAGGGCAACATAATACGATCCAAGGCAGAAAAAAAGACAAAAAATGTGTGCCAGAAACATGTGAAACAACTCGCATAATGGAAAATAAGCATTGAAACAATTGTCAAGGAAGAACTTTGTGCACAAAAGACATGCAATGTAGGAGGCTACCCCAGATACAATAAAGCCCCATAGTATCAAACCCACTTCTGAGAAATTCCCCAGATGTAATTAACATTTCTGTTGATCCTGCTCAAGCTCCCACAAGAAAATTGTTATTTAAAATCAATGTTAATGAAGCCTGCTTTAAGAATAAGCTCTCTTAAGGAATGATGTGAAACAGTTTGAAAATAAAAATCCACTTTTGACACGATGTCTAATTTTTATGAAAGTTTACAGCTCATCCTTTAATTTTTGAGCAGGTTATGCCAAAATGGTAACAAAATTAATGACAATAATTTGCCATTGATTCCTTCTGTATAGACTGCAGATGCATGTGTCAAGAAATCTTCCAAGATCGCGAACGTTTTTCTTCTGGAGTGAATTTTGACTCAGCAGCAGAACGTGTGCTGATTTGAAATTTCCTGGTTGTTTTTTTATTATTTTTTTTTTATTTTGCAGTAAAACTGCTAAATATGGAGAAAAGATCTGAGTCTAGATGCCAAAGCAATCACAATACACAGATTTCAATTTCTGTTCACATTGGCATACTGCCTGTGCTGTAGGTCATGTGTTACATCATAGATGACTTGAAATCTAGGAACGTGAACACATCAGTCATTTTATTCTATCCATTACAAAATGGTTGTTGAAATTTACAACTGTAAAAAAGGTTTTTTTTTTCTTTTTTCCCCATCCTAAGATGTACCAGTCATTACATCAATACTTTCTAATACCTGTGTGACTAGACACCTTAATAATGACTGCTTCTATTACAGTGAAGTTAACAGACCAATGTAGCAGCTCACACACACAGCAAATATCAAATTTGACTCCTCATTATGTAATAAGAAATATGTTTGAAAATGAGAATTATTGACCCAAAACTGTATGTGCGAGATACATTACATGAAATGGCATGCCTTTCTACATTAAAAAATGAACCCATCACCACATTCTTGTTTATGGAAGTGCAGATTCCTGTACACTCTAAACTTTCATGTACTCTTTATACTTTCATGGCCCACAAATGATGAAAACATACTGCTCAACAAAATAAAATGAGGTGACAAGTCATAGAATACCTCCTAATATAACGTCGGACCTCCTTTCGCAGGGCACACTGCAACAACTAAATGACACCTGGACTCAAAAATTCGTAGCAAGTCCCCTGAAGATATATTGAGTCATGCTGCCTCTATAGCCATCAATAATTGCAAAAGTGTTGCTGGTGAAGTATTTAGTGTATGACCTGACCTCTTGAGTATGTCCCATAAATTTTCAGTGGGATTGATGTAGGGTGATAAGGGTGGACAAATCATTCAGTCGAATTGTCGATAATGTTCTTCAAAACCAATTGTGAACAATTGTGGTCCAGTGACATAGCACACTGTTATCCACAAAAATTTCATCACTGTTTGAGAACATGAAGTCCGTGAATGGCTGCAAATGGTCACCAAGTAGCTGAACATAACCATTTCCAGTCAATGATTGGTTCAGTTGGACCAGCGAACCCTGACCATTCCATGTACACACAGCCCACCATTATGGAGGTACCACCATCTTCCACAATGCCTTGCTGACAACTTGGGTCCACAGCTTCATGGGGTATGCACCACACTTGAACCCTGCCATCAACTCTTACCAGCTGAAATCAGGACTCATCTGTCCAGACCATGGTATTTCAGTCATCTACGGTCCAACCGATATGGTCGTGAGCCTAAGATAGGCACTGCAGACTACATTGTGCTGTTAGCAAAGGCACTCGTGTCGGTCATCTGCTGCCATAGTCCATTAATGCCAAATTTTGCCACACTGTACTAACGGATACATTTGTCATTAGTCCCACATTGATTTCTGCAGTTATTTTACGCAGTGTTGCTTTTCTGTTAGCACTGACAACTCCATGCAAATGCTGCAGCTCTCTGTTGTTAAGTGTAGGACATTGGATAATGAATTCTCTAATGATTTCTGAAATGGCTGCATTCAAAGTCTGTTAATTCCTGTCTTTGGGCCATAATCATGTCACAAACATTTTCACACGATTCATGTAAGTACAAACAACATCTCCATCAGTGCAATAATGCTCTTTTATACATTGTCTACATAATACTAACACCATTTGTATACGTGTGTATCACTACCCAATGACTTTGGACATCTCAGTGCATGGCTATTACTGTGGCATTACAGACTATCGTAACTTGAAAATCTCCGGTTTAGCAAAAAAATGCGATTTGCTGCAATCTTCTTTGAGAGGTGAATTGAAGAATAATGAATCCCTTTCATATGCTGTGGTGAAAAGTTTTTCTGCATTGAAAATGCAAGGAAAAGATGTGCTTCATCACAATTGAAAGTATTTATAATTATCTTCCCAAAATGGTTTAATGGACTGAAGAGTGGAAACTTTCATGTATGTGGAAATGTATTGAAGGATACAGCACAAGCAATCACATTAAAGCTCACAAATTAAGACTGATGAGTCGACGACAATTTTCTGTTTTTATGAAACTGGGATCTTTTACAATCCATACATCCCTCAGAAATGTGCTATGTTAAGGTGTAATGTGCAAAACTGGGAAGTCAAATCTGGGAATATTAAGAACATAGAATCATTACTTTTACTTTTATTTCAGTAGAAATGTCTGGATGCCAGTAGAACATCTTGCATGACTACTGAGAAGTTTAAAGGATAAGATTGCAGAAGAGTATATAGATTGGAGCTTTCAGTAATAATAATGAAGGCAACTAAGTAAATCAAGAATGTTAATATTCTGTTTTTCCTGTGAATTGCACAAGTTGCCTGCATATATAGAACAGAGCATAATTCACTTTGTGGAAGAAGAATGCAAAGTGACTGTTCTGTAAAGGTGAATTTCACCCCTCAAAAGAAAAGCAGCAACGAAAATGAACTTTCTGAAGGCTATGCACAAGTCTGTTACTGTCTGGAATGCTGCGACTTACGATTGTATCGAAATGTTGGCTGCAGAAGGTGGTTGTCTCCTAAAATTAACAAAAAAAGGAAGCTACCATAGATGTTTTTTTTCCAAGTGAGACATTAAAGGACAGGTTTTTGTGATGGCACCATGATACTTACACAGCAGATGAATATAAATGGGCTGTTTGATGCTCTTTGTGAATGAAAAACCTAAAAAAAGGTTATGATCGTGGTGGCGGTGGTGGTCGCAGCCGTGGTCATGGTGCAGATGAGGTTAGTGGAGAGGAAGTTCCACCTACATGAAGTTTCCGTAGCTGTCCAGAAATTTGATAGTGTTAGGTGCTATTCCTTCAGTCCAGTCAGTTTGTGCAGCATCAACCAACTTGAATGACTACTCATGTTAGCATGTCATGTTGGAAGCAAGAAGAAAACTTCTCTTATTGATTTTTTAGTGACAGTATTGAACACCTGTTCTTTAACTTCCTGTACTCATGCTCATTTTGTCAGTTCGTTGCAACTTACCTATTATAAAAAGCATTTAAAAGAAGTTGAGAAAGAGGATATGTATCACTAAGAAAATAAATTCATTAGTAAGAAACCCAATTACAGATTCACAAAAGATATAACCCAATTAGAACTATAACATTTGAAGCGAAAATGGCCTATATAATGTGAATAAAATGTTCTCTGTTTTCAAGCCCTGTAAATTCGAATAAAATTCTCGAGCTTTTGATGGCTATCTGCGTCATCATAGTCAGGAGTACAACTACTGACTGCCGCGGCTGGCACGATTTTCCACTTCTATAGCCCTGATTACAGCCACTGGCGCCAGTCAGAGAGGGCCAGAACGATGCATGCCCAGAAGGTGAATTGGGCAGCTCATAGCAGCTCTAGCCTGCTGAGGGACCGATTGAAGTCAGGTGGCACAAGGGGATGATGTGTTCGAAACTGCCACTCTCACCTCCCTACAAGCATTAAGCATCTGTTGTCGCTTCCTTTTGACATACAAAGCCTGCCCCAACCAAGAACTGGATGACTACACTGTGACAGTGCCAAGTAAAGGCCTTAATTTTTCACCAGTCACGTGATGTCTGCCAATTTTGGATATTATTAGTGGAACAGAGAAGTGCATTTGGCATATCTTGCATGACACAGCTGAAGATGTCAGACTAACTGCCAACCATATACTGGCAAAAGCTAAGCCACAAAGTCTAATATCAGCCAGGATGAATGATGTGGCTCCTGCTTATTGCGTGAGAACAAGGACTTTGGTTGTCTCACCAGCCACAAACGAAAAACCACTGTGGTCCTGAACACTGAAGACTACCACCTGAAGATGGTTATAGTCTTAGGTGGAGATTTCAATTTACCAGATATAGACTGAGACACTCAGACGTTTAGGACGGGTGGTAGGGACAGAGCATCGAGTGACATTATACTGAGTGCACTATCCGAAAATTACCTCGAGCAATTAAACAGAGAACCAACTCATGGAGATAACATCTTGGACCTACTGATAACAAACAGACCCGAACTTTTCTACTCTGTATGTACAGAACAGGGAATCAGTGATCATAGGGCCGTTGCAGCATCCCTGAATATGGAAGTTAGTAGGAATATAAAAAAAGGGAGGAAGGTTTATCTGTTTAGCAAGAGTAATAGAAGGCAGATTTCAGACTACCTAACAGATCAAAATGAAAATTTCTGTTCCGACACTGACAATGTTGAGTGTTTATGGAAAAAGTTCAAGGCAATCGTAAAATGCGTTTTAGACAGGTACGTGCCGAGTAAAACTGTGAGGGACGGGGAAAACCCACCGTGGTACAACAACAAAGTTAGGAAACTACTGCAAAAGCAAAGAGAGCTTCACTCTAAGTTTAAACGCAGCCAAAACCTCTCAGACAAACAGAAGCTAAACGATGTCAAAGTTAGCGTAAGGAGGGCTATGCGTGAAGCGTTCAGTGAATTCGAAAGTAAAATTCTATGTACCGACTTGACAGAAAATCCTAGGAAGTTCTGGTCTTACGTTAAATCAGTAAATGGCTCGAAACAGCATATCCAGACACTCCGGGATGATGATGGCATTGAAACAGAGGATGACACGTGTAAAGCTGAAATACTAAACACCTTTTTCCAAAGCTGTTTCACAGAGGAAGACCGCACTGCAGTTCCTTCTCTAAATCTTCGCACAAACAAACAAATGGCTGACATCGAAATAAGTGTCCAAGGAGTAGAAAAGAAACTGGAATCACTCAATAGAGGAAAGTCCACTGGACCTGACGGGATACCAATTCGATTCTACACAGAGTACGCGAAAGAACTTGCCCCCCTTCTAACAGCCGTGTACCGCAAGTCTCTAGAGGAACGGAGGGTTCCAAATGATTGGAAAAGAGCACAGGTAGTCCCAGTCTTCAAGAAGGGTCGTCGAGCAGTTGCGCAAAACTATAGACCTATATCTCTGACGTCGATCTGTTGTAGAATTTTAGAACATGTTTTTTGCTCGAGTATCATGTCGTTTTTGGAAACCCAGAATCTACTATGTAGGAATCAACATGGATTCCGGAAACAGCGATCGTGTGAGACCCAACTCGCTTTATTTGTTCATGAGACCTAGAAAATATTAGATACAGGCTCCCAGGTAGATGCTATTTTTCTTGACTTCCGGAAAGCGTTCGATACAGTTCCGCACTGTCGCCTGATAAACAAAGTAAGAGCCTACGGAATATCAGACCAGCTATGTGGCTGGATTGAAGAGTTTTTAGCAAACAGAACACAGCATGTTGTTATCAATGGAGAGACGTCTACAGACATTAAAGTAACCTCTGGCGTGCCACAGGGGAGTGTTATGGGACCATTGCTTTTCACAATATATGTAAATGACCTAGTAGATAGTGTCGGAAGTCCCATGCGGCTTTTCGCGGATGATGCTGTAGTATACAGAGAAGTTGCAGCATTAGAAAATTGTGGCGAAATGCAGGAAGATCTGCAGCGGATAGGCACTTGGCGCAGGGAGTGGCAACTGACCCTTAGCATAGACAAATGTAATGTATTGCGAATACATAGAAAGAAGGATCCTTTATTGTATGATTATATGATAGCGGAACAAACACTGGTAGCAGTTACTTCTGTAAAATATCTGGGAGTATGCGTGCGGAACGATTTGAAGTGGAATGATCATATAAAATTAATCGTTGGTAAGGTGGGTACCAGGTTGAGATTCATTGGGAGAGTCCTTAGAAAATGTAGTCCATCAACAAAGGAGGTGGCTTACAAAACACTCGTTCGACCTATACTTGAGTATTGCTCATCAGTGTGGGATCCGTACCAGATCGGGTTGACGGAGGAGATAGAGAAGATCCAAAGAAGAGCGGCGCGTTTCGTCACAGGGTTATTTGGTAACCGTGATAGCGTTACGGAGATGTTTAACAAACTCAAGTGGCAGACTCTGCAAGAGAGGCGCTCTGCATCGTGGTGTAGCTTGCTCGCCAGGTTTCGAGAGGGTGCGTTTCTGGATGAGGTATCGAATATATTGCTTCCCCCTACTTATACCTCCCGAGGAGATCACGAACGTAAAATTAGAGAGATTCGAGCGCGCACGGAGGCTTTCAGACAGTCGTTCTTCCCGCGAACCATACGCGACTGGAACAGGAAAGGGAGGTAATGACAGTGGCACATAAAGTGCCCTCCGCCACACACCGTTGGGTGGCTTGCGGAGTATAAATGTAGATGTAGATGTAGAAGATGCTACATTTATTAGAAGATAATGAGTACTGGAAACTTAGTCACAACCTGACACAGGCCATAGGCATGAAGACAGGAAAGTTATTAAAGGACTCTGGTTTACTAAACAAAGTGATGAAGAAATTAATGCCTCGCCCCACATGACCTCCCAGGCTTTATGGACTACCACAGATACATAAGGAAAATGTCCCTCTTAGGCCCACTGTTAGTGCAATCAGCTCGCCCATCTACTGTCAAAACATCTTGCAAGATTATTAGCACCAAAACTGGGGCACTGTGAACACCATGTTGTAAATTCACAGACATTTGTGGAAACACTCAAGAAAATGAAAATAATCTGAAATGATATAATGGTTAGTCTGGACGTTGTGACACATTTTATGAGGGTTCCAGTACAAGACACACTGGATCTTTTGGCCCAACAGTTTCCACCTGGTGTTGTCAAGTTGTTCCGTCATGTTCTAACAACATACTTCTTGTAACATGACAAATATTATGAGATGATGGATGGTCTCACCACTGTCTCCTGCAGCCGCAAATTTCTTCATAGAGCAGTTTCAGAAGCAGGCTCTGAACTACATGATGTTGCGTCCATCTTGCTTCCTAAAGTAAGTTGATGACACCTTCCTGATATGGCCTGATGGTAAAAATACACTGCAGCAGTTCATCAATCACATGAATGTTGTCCATACCAACATCAAATTTTCCTTCGAGATGGAGAAGGGTGGCAAGCTACCATTCTTGGATGTTTTAGTTGAGCAGAAGGCAGGAGGCCAGC
This sequence comes from Schistocerca americana, assembly GCF_021461395.2. NCBI lineage: Eukaryota > Metazoa > Arthropoda > Insecta > Orthoptera > Acrididae > Schistocerca > Schistocerca americana. Next base: position 404,736,109 of record NC_060130.1, read on the forward strand.
TTGGTCATTCAGTGCACAAGAAACTGACGCACATTGATTGATATTTGAACACTGGTATTTTTCACTACCCTGTGCACAAGAAAGCGGTCCTGAACATGTAAATACACAGAGCAAAAGTAATTTCTGATGATGACCACCTACAGTCTGAATCACAGCATTTGAGACACGTGTTCAGAGAGAATGGTTATAGCAAGAGACATTGCAAACGCTTTCAGGTGCCACCAAAAGAGGACACCTAGCGATTTGGCAGAAGCAACCAAGCCGGCAGCTTTCCTGCCATACAGAGGGGTAGTGAGCACAAGCTAGGATGTGAACTGCAGGGACATAGATTGAGACCAGTGTTCCAACCCGCCTCCAAAATACGACATACACTGCACAACATTACAGACGACATAGCTCTTTGTCTGCCCAGTGCATTTGGTATCCCTTGTGAGTGCGGCAGCATCTATATAGGTCAGTCAATTTGCACAGTTGCAGAGCACTCTACTGAGCGCAAGAGACACATTAAACAATGAGAGCTTGACAAGTTGGCCATAGCTGAGCATCGCCTGAAAAACGAACACAAAATACAGTTTGAGAATACGAGACTCTTGGCTCATGCGTCAATATACTGGGATTCTGTTATAAAAAAAGTGGCTAAGATTAGAATGAACAACAAAACTTTTAACAGATACCAGGGGTACACACTGAGTGGGGCATGGAGACGTTTTGTATGTCGAAAGGAAGCAAAAACAGATGATTGACATTTGTAGGGAGGCAGGAGTGGAATTTTCTAATGTGGCACCAGCCCCTTGCGCCACTTGATGTCACTCAGTCCTGTGGCAGGCTGGAGCTGCCATGAGCTGCCCAGCTCACCTTCCATGCACGCGTTCTTTCGGCCCTCTATGGTTGGTGCCAGCGGCTGTAAAAGCAGAAAATTGTCCCAGATCTGGTAGTCAATACTTTTACTCCTGATGAGGACAGCGGAGATAGCCATCGATATCTGGAGAATTTTATACGAACTGACACGGATCGAAACCCAGGAAGATTTTATTCAAACATGCCACCACGAAGGACTCCAAGATCACCTGTATAATGTACCATTAAAGCTTTTTGTGGACCAGACAGGCATTCCGTCTGAAGTCACAATTAGTTTTGATCATTCACCCTATAAAATCAAATACCTAACAGTTTGCGCAAGAAATTTTAAATCTCATTTTTATTTTTCTCCTGAACAACTTCTATTCTGTAAGCAAATTTTTTATTAGAAACCAGTAGCTTGCTCCATACAGGGTGAGGCAGGTAAGACAGGCCACCTCAAATATATCTAGAATGAATAAATATATCGAAGTGTGGTTTTTGCCATGTTATAGTGGACAGTATGGTGAATATCCTGACATTTGCAAGTAATTTTTATTGTTTTTAGTAAGCTAATTACTTCACTGACTCCTTGTTCTTCAAATGGAACTACATACTTTTTTCTGTGGCATTTGAAAGAAGCTTCCAAGAGAACTTCAGTGATACAGCATCTACAGAACTTGATCAAATACACTACTGGCCATTAAAACTGCTACACCACGAAGATGACGTGCTACATATGTGAAATTTAACCAACAGGAAGAAGATGCTGTGATATGCAAATGATTAGTTTTTTAGAGCATTCACACAAGGTTGGCACCGGTGGCGACACCTGCAACGTGCGGACATGAGGAAAGTTTCCAACTGATTTCTCATACACAAACAGCAGTTGACTGGCGTTGCCTGGTGAAACGTTGTTGTGATGCCTCATGTAAGGAGAAGAAATGTGTACCATCACGTTTCCAACTTTGATTAAGGTCGGATTGTAGTCTATCGAGACTGCGGTTTATCGTATTGCGACATTGCTGCTTGCGTTGGTCGAGATCCAATGACTGTTAGCAGAATATGGAATCGGTGGGTTCAGGAGGGTAATACGGAACACCGTGCTGGATCCCAAAGGCCTCGTATCACTAGCAGTCGAGATGACAAGCACCTTATCCACATGGCTGTAATGGATCGTGCAGCCATGCCTTTATCCATGAGTCAACAGATGGGGATGTTTGCAAGACAACAACCATCTGCACGAACAGTTCAACAACGTTTTCAGCAGCATGGACTATCAGCTTGGAGACCATGGCTGCGGTTACCCTTGACGCTGCATCACAGACAGGAGCGCCAGCGATGGTGTACTCAACGACGAACTTGGGTGCACAAATGGCAAAACGTCACTTTTTTGGATGAATCCAGGTTCTGTTTACAGCATCATGATGGTCGCATCCGAGTTTGGCGACATAGCAGTGAACACACATTGGAAGCGTGTATTCGTCATCACCATACTGGCGTATCACCCGGCGTGATGGTATGGGGTGCCACTGGTTACACGTCTCTGTCACCTCTTGTTCGCATTGACGGCACTTTGAACAGTCGACGTAACATTTCAGATGTGTTACGACCCATGGCTTTACCCTTCATTCGATCCCTGTGAAACTCTACATTTCAGCAGGATAATGCACGACCGCATGTTGCAGGTCCTGTACAGGCCTTTCTGGATACAGAAAATGTTCGACTTCTGCCCTGACCAGCACATTCTCCAGATCTCTCACCAACTGAAAACATCTGGTCAACGGTGGCCGAGCAACTGGCTCATCACAATACGCCAGTCACTACTCTTGATGAACTGTGGTATCGTGTTGAAGCTGCATGGGCAGCTGTACCTGTACACGCCATCCAAGCTCTGTTTGACTCAATGCCCAGGCCTATCAAGGCCGTTATTATGGCCAGAGGTAGTTGTTCTGGGTACTGATTTCTCAGGATCTATGCACCCAAATTCTGTGAAAATGTAATCACGTGTCAGTTCTAGTATAATACATTTGTCCAATGAGTACCCGTTTATCATCTGCATTTCTTCTTGGTGTAGCAATTTTAATGGCCAGTAGTGCAGTATCAAGATAGCAGTGCTGTAGCATTGTTATAGGCTATGAAGTGGTTCTGGAGAAACAACTGAATTTCATCTGGAGTTAACAGCAGCACACGCCTTGTTATAAGGCATTTCATGACTTCAGGAGTCAGTTGTTTTAATTTTCTCTGAGGATAAAAGTATAGAAGTGTTAAGTCTGGTGGGTATACAGACCATTTTCAGCTCCCTAAACAATCATTTCAATGATCTCCAAAGTTGTCTTAAGATGGTCTGTCATTACATGTGCAGAATGGGACATCCGTTCATGTTGGCACCACACCACACTGATGTCCAATGGGATGTATTGCAATAACTGTGGCAACAGCATGTCTTAGGAACTCAAGATACTTGAGTGTATTTAGATTCCCGTCAATAACACAGTGACCAATGATGCAGGTTTTGAAAAAAACATGCACCAAACATTGATAGAATAAGAGTGTTGATTCTATCCACTTCTATGAGTCGGTGTGGATTTTCAGCTGACGATTAGTGAACATTGCGAAGATTGATTTGCCCAGGATTTGTAAACAATATTTCTTCCTTAAACAAAATTTTGCATAGATTCGTCACATCACTTTGCACTTTCATAGATAATATTTGGAGAAATGTAAACAAGCTTGGGCGTCATTGACATGAAGCTGTAGGTGCAGTGAAATGTGAAGAGGATGTAATGTACTGGAATGTTGTAGTCACAGAACACTCATTTGGTTGACCACTCTCATACTTCTGAGATGCCTTTTAGTGACATTTGAATTGTATGTTAATGATGTTAAAATGTTCATTTCATTTCTTTCAATACTTGCTCTTCTTCTTCCTTGGTGCATTTCATTCTCCACACTTCCCATTTCTAGAAATTTTTTTATAATGTTTGCAAAGACAGACTGAGTGCTTAGCATGATCTGGATACTCTTCAGTATACAATCACTGTGCTGCTCTAATAGTTTGGTGAAGTTTGCTATAAACGATATTACTTTTTTTTTCTTTTGTATACATTGTAAACGTCTTCACAGTTTCACGAGCAAGTTACCTGATTGCTACAACATCCAATCTCTCGTCACTCTTCAAAGAGAGGTCAGAATCCGAATCAATCTCCATTTGCTATCTCCTTCATGTACTTGCCACAGCTCTGGACACAGGTATAGTTTTTTAATTCTTCTGCCTTTGGTCTACACTTTTTCTCAGAAGTGAGTTTACTGTATTCTTATGAGGATATTACCTGTGGAAATTGGTATATCAGAATATGCTTGATCACAGATTTGTCAGTTTTATTTATTCTCTGAAGGAGTAAATTCTAAAAACTTGCTGAAGATTCACTCAATGAGAGGTTACACTAATTCTTCAAGAACCGTTTGCTTCAACTTCACCTCCATCACAGAAAGGCAACATGGCTGGCATATTTAGAAATGTTGTGAACTGGCTCAGTGACATTTATGGGTTCATTAACTTCTTTCATGGCTGAAGCAATATTTTCTTCAGTGTACGGCCTTTTTTTTTTCTTATACGAAGGTGCCACAGTAATCCTGTTGTATCCCAACTTGCTCCAATTTTATATTATACGATATACACAAAATATAAATTTAAGACCACAATATTTCATTCTACATTATATACGTCAAAATGTAACCTATACATACCTATAAAACAGATTCAGGATGAATAACACTAGAATTTTTTTCTCTGGGTATCACTTGAACAAGTCCATGTGTATCCACCATTACAATCCAGTACTCAACTTATGTCTTTAAAACCTACCACAGTCTATACTTTTTGGTTCCCTAATGTTAACAACAGCAAGAAATACAGCAAAACAACTGCTCTATTGTTGCCAACAGTAGCGAGAAACACAAAGTTCAATGCACGAACAAAAAAATTTAGTGTATCACTTTTAGCAATCAACACCATCGTATTTTGGAACATAACATATCATATTATGGATTATATTGAATGCTTAATAATTATCTTCCTACAATAAATATGATGATAATGAATAATCTATCAGACGGGGCACAATTTTGTGTTTATGTAACACAAATTTACTGGATACAAAGTCAATATCTTTATAAACGTGGCAAACGTTCTGGAACTGTGTGCACATTTGTTTTCAGTCCAAAGGTGCTGCTTGTGAAAGTTATTTTCTAACTCAAAATGGAAGTGTATAACAGGAAAACAGCACCACCAGCTTTAGGACGCCTTACCTTACCTAATTTCCTCTAATTGCATAAAAAAAACATATGACGTCAAACATAAAGAACTTCATCTTTCGTGAAATGACTAACAATAAAGCTAAAGTCAGATCTACAGCCTGAGACACACAAATTTACAAACAAAAAAAAATTTCAACCTCACAGGCGGTTACTTTATGTGTTTGTAGATGGCCTAGAGATAAGAAAGAACATCTTGTCGATCAGCCTACAAAAAATATTACACCAACAGTTCGTTTCAGTTACACAAGGTTTTCTTCTCAGCTATTGCTAAAGTATTAATACTAATCTCTGCTTTGCTGCAATTGACTAGTTAAAACATCTATACAGAATATGACCTATAATTTTTTCAACCAGATGAATAAACCATTCAAGGCACTGATCTTCTCTAACAGCATACGCCACAGCTCGCATGGAAATCTTTCAAACACATCAAATAATTACTTGACAGCAGGAAATGTAAGCATCAAGAACCAACACAGCCTCCGCACAGATATAAACATGTCACTGTTATTTCTTTTATATTCTTCGCAGTTCGACAGCCAGCAGATATCTTTATACGAGAACTTCTATTAAAACAGAAAGAGTTCTAATGTAAAAACACACACACACACACACACGCACGCACACACAAGGCATATCAACTGCATCTTTTAGTTCAGACCATTCCAAAGCATGCCCTATGGTGGCAAAAGAGCCCATGTCCACCCTTAAGCACATTCGTGGGCAAGAGCCAATAGTGTAGGCTACCCGCTAGATGGTCTGAATGCATGCGCCTTGCCCATGTGTGGCCTGCTTGCCTACTGCCGGCTGCCTGTGTTTGGTCAGTGTAGTACGACTGTTTACGCTATGGCACGACTACAAGACTGTGTGCGCATCAGTTGTCTGCCCACCTATGTTCATGCCTGCCCAGCTGCTTCCTGGCAGGCGGACAAGCTGGAACAGCCTATCCTAGATGATGCATGTCAAAATCAAACTGGTACCAGGAAAGTGCCTCAAATATCGAAATATGTTTGTGCTCTTTTTGGTGTTGTTACCATTAATACTTCTTTTTCTCACCCTCACCACCACCACCACCACCACCACCACAAACACTATTCTGGAGCTCAGTTGCTGCAGTATGTTCAGTTCATGACAGTTATAAATGCGTTTGTTAGTCAGTGCTTATCTCAAGCAGTGACATGCCAACTCACCAAAGCCAGCCTCCTCGAACATCAAAGATTTAGTTGAAATTTTATGTGAACATTCACCCACATCTCCAATGAACAATGTTAAAGTTTAATGATTGTTGAAGTAATACTGACAAAGACAGAGTCACTTGTTTGACTCCATGCACAACTTTGCGCATAGAGAGAGCGATTTTCTGGCAACTTTGAGCTGTTATTTCTCGGGCAATATATTGTTGAAAGAAATAAGGCAATTTTGTGCACATTTGTGTGTTCTCTTAAGAATAATAAGGAGAAAACCCTCACTATTTACAACAGTCTGCCAATGCTGAGGTAACTTTCAGATTCCGTAACTGTAGAAATCAGGTGGTTTTGAGGCAAAGAACTTGTTGAGCCATGCTCGGAGCATATTTTCATCCGGAAAGGAAGTTTTTTGAAGGTTGTTCAATAGAGAGTGGAAAAGGTGAAAATCTGAGGGCCCAAGATCAGGTGAATAAGGTGGGTGTGGAATGACTTCCCAAACCCACTCCTGTACACTGTTTTTCTTGTCAGTCTGGCTGAATATGGATGGGCGATATTGTGGAGTAGCATTACTTCATGCAGTCTTTCTGGTTGTTGTTCTTGGACTGTGTCTGCAAGACATCTCAGTTGTTAACAATAAATGTCACCAGTGACAGTTACACATTGGGGACGCAATTTGTAGTACACCACACCGTCGCTGTTCTACCAGATGCTTAACATTTATCTTTTGTGGATGCACATAGGTCTTTTTACAGTGAGTTACTGCTTTGTTTGGGCTCAACCATTCTTTTCTCTTCCTTCTGTTAACATAAAAACATCATTTCTCATCACCAGTAATGATACAGGATAGGAATAGTTGGTGTTGTTCAATTGATGACAAGCACACAGAGATGCACATACAGCCACCACCCACTGATATTTGTGAATTTGGCACCCATACACCCGATCTTTGAACCTTCCCCATTGCACGCAAATGTCACACATTGTGGGAATGGTCACAATTCATCTCAACTACCAGTTCTCAAGTACAATGATGTAGATCATTGTGGAGTAATGTGTTTACGTGATCTTTGTCAAACCCCAAAGGGTTTCTTGAACGTGGAGAGTCACAAATGTCAAAACGATCCTCCTTAAAATGAGAAAACCAATTCCTTGCTATGCTCTGTCCAATGGCATTATCCCCATACATGGCAGAAGTGTTTCAACCGGTCGCTGCCGCTGTTGTGCCTCTATTGAACTCAACCAGAAGAATGTCACTAATGTTCCTACTTCTCCACTTGCCATTCCACTTTCTAGCATCCACAGCTACACTCACTATCACCAAATGACAATATCTAAACTCAAATAGCAACAGTGAACTACAAATAAAAAATAATGATATTAATAATAAATAAACGCAAAGCAACCGTCATACCAACGAGCAAAGCAAAAACACTATGAAATTAATGCAACCATCTACTACATCTCACGGACTAAACGTATGACGAATGTAAAACTTTGCATGTAGTAACCTAACCACACAAGGTTCTCAAATATAAAGTTTCATTTATGTACCTCTTTCCTATGCTGAATGAAAGAAGTGCAAATTGGAAGGTTTTGTAACGAGATCAAAAACGCATTATTTTTTGTGTGATTTTGCAAAAATCTGTATTCTATAAAACTTTCCAAATTGGCCTCTTTAGAAAGACCATGGGCTTAAATGCCAAAAAACATGCGGAATAGGTCAGTAGCATACGAATGTGGAATATGAAATTTTATTCACCTATTATTTTTTAAAAATCTACAAATTTGTCAAAAAGGTGACAATTTTGGGGAAACGGTGAAAATAGGGTATATTCGACACTTCTTTTACAAATACCTTTTTCTATTAAGGCTTTAAACCTAGTAAACCAGTGTCATTTGAAACGTGTTTTTAGCACTCCGAGAACTGTGGGTTTAATTTCCAACATGGGCTATCAAATATTACACACATTGTAGCAAACTAGCCAGGAAAGTCACACTGTGAATAAAGTTTTAAATTGGAAAATCTTATATTACTATGTTGTTGTGACGAAAGTTTCATGTTTATCATGCCTTTAATCAACAAGATGTAAGAAGCCAAATTTAAAACTTTATTCGCAATGTGACTTTCCTAGCTAGTTTGCTTCAGTGTGTGTAGTATTGATAGCTCGTGTTGCAAATTAACCCACTGTTCTGGGAGCGTTTAATATACGTTGTTTCGAATGAGACTGGTTTACTGGGTTTGAAGCTTTACTAGAAAATGGTATTTGTAAAAGAAGTGTCGAATATAGCCTATTTTCAGCGTTTCCTGAAATTGTTCTGTTTTTAACAAATCTGTCGATTGTTGGAAAACAGTGGATGAATGAAATTTTGTATTCCACATCCTTGTGTATTAAGTATCATGTTCAAGCATGCTCCATAGTTTACATTTTTTCATGCTGCCGTTTCTGCTCCCAGCTTTGATTCAAATTATCTGGCATTGTTAGTTTGCGTTGGGCAATCAAATATACCGTTTTTGGTGGTTACAACCATGGTTTTTCTAATGAACCCTGCTTGAAAAGTTTTACAGAACACTGTTTTTTGCAAAATCTATTCAAACATATAAATTAAACTTTATACTTCAGAACCTTGTGTGCTTAGGTTACTACATGACAAGTTTCACAGTCATCATACCTTTAGTCCCTGAGATATAGGAAACCAAACATCAAAATGTTTTTGGGTGCCATTTTTTTTGGGTTTTTTTTTTCAAAATTATCTGACTGTATATGTTTCATAAAATTTTTTTCATTACTATTCTTAAGAGATAGCATAAAGTTATACAAGACAGCCAAATGTAATTTCTTTCAACAAAATATTAACCTAAATATTTAACAGCTCTAGGTCACCAGAAATTCACGCTCTCACTGCGCAGTCATGCACGAGTCAAACAAGTGACTACCTTAGGCAGTAATACTTTGATGAATGTTAAACTTTACCAATTTGCAATCAGGAATGTGTGAATGTTCACATAAAATTTCATCAAAATCCATGATGGTCGAGCAGGAAAATGTTCCAAAATATGGCAATTTGACATGGAATGATCAAAGTGCATTATATAAGAAAATTTGCATGCAGTACTATACACAGTTAAAGTTATCCTCCATGGCCAAATTACAGCTTCGATTAAAAGCACACTTGATTCCATTCTATTAACAATCACAAATATCAATTTTCAAGGACATGCACATTCATTACTTGATCAAAAATATACTACTTCATGATATTTGGTAAAAAACCAGTATAAAAGTCAAATTCAAGTTTTAACTTACGGTTTTGACTGTTTTCTCTGGGAACCAAGTTGCTTCTTTTTCAGGTATCTGTACTTTGTAACATATGCATCAACAAGTGCACTTATTTTCTTTGGATTGATTTCCCCAGATCTGTTATGACATATCTGAAACAAAATACATAAATTCAGTATCATGTCATTTTCCAGTCCTTCACACTTAAAAGTTAAAAATACTCAAGATCTTTGTCTTTTTCTGTAAGTTCAAAGGCAACCATCTATCAAGCACAAATTAAATCCATACATGACCTTTAGATATTGTATTTGTAGGCCAAAGTCCCTACAGTATCAATGATTCAAACTCAATTTTTGAATTTAATGATGCCATAGCAGATTTTCCGATTTGTATCTACATTCAGTACTCCACAATATACTGAATAGATTTAGCAGGTATTAAGACTGCGACTGAGCAACCAATTGAGAAAATTTTGTCTAGACTGCTGAAAAAGTCTTTATGCAAGGGATATCAACAGCAAACAATTCCAAAATTTTCATTTTATGACACAGGTTCTATTTTAGTTGTAGCATAGTTATATTGGCTGATGAATCTAGCTGTTGTTAGACTATGACAATGATTAATAAATCGTCTAAACATTTCAATTTAATCACACACTTACAATGCGGGAATAAAAATTGTGTTAAAGGGATCATACATGGATGAAAGCGTAGAGTGTATGTAAGAGAAACTGATTAACAAAGATCAGGCAGCTCAAAACTATGACGTTGTTGATGTTATCTTGCAGCAAGATTTCAACAGATGTGAAATTTACTTCAATCATAGGGTCTTCATTCTAATGAGGTAACCAGAAGATTAGTTTATGATATAAAACTGTTTTAAATTCAAACAAGTAATTTTTAAAGTCAAATGAAATACAATTAAGAAACAATGCAATACAATGTACACAATGAGAATTCACGACACTTATTCATGTCCGCCAGTTTTACTAGACACAAATTAATTGCAACTGAAGCAGAAACATATTAATTCTTATGAATATGTATAAAACTTATTCCAAAATTACCAATGCTGCCAGTGAAACTTCAATAGCAATAATTCCACACAACCAGCATTTGGTTTTATCTTTACATTTATTACTGTCTTTCTTTTGCAGTGTCCTTGAAAGTTCTTTGCAGCAAAACTTACTTATATATGTTAAAAGAGGGAGCCACAGAGGTCTTTCCCTGTTTAAAGAGATTAGTCTGTCAGTAAAACACTGGTTTTTGATATGATCTATGAGGGTTGGAATTTTAATAGTGGCAATTATTTATTTAAAGCTCATACAAAACTTATCCCCCCCATGAACCATGGACCTTGCCGTTGGTGGGGAGGCTCGCGTGCCTCAGCGATACAGATAGCCGTACCGTAGGTGCAACCACAACGGAGGGGTATCTGTTGAGAGGCCAGACAAACGTGTGGTTCCTGAAGAGGGGCAGCAGCCTTTTCAGTAGTTGCAAGGGCAACAGTCTGGATGATTGACTGATCTGGCCTTGTAACAATAACCAAAACGGCCTTGCTGTGCTGGTACTGCGAACGGCTGAAAGCAAGGGGAAACTACAGCCGTAATTTTTCCCGAGGGCATGCAGCTTTACTGTATGATTACATGATGATGGCGTCCTCTTGGGTAAAATATTCTGGAGGTAAAATAGTCCCCCATTCGGATCTCCGGGCGGGGACTACTCAAGAGGATGTCGTTATCAGGAGAAAGAAAACTGGCGTTCTACGGATCGGAGCGTGGAATGTCAGATCCCTTAATCGGGCAGGTAGGTTAGAAAATTTAAAAAGGGAAATGGATAGGTTGAAGTTAGATATAGTGGGAATTAGTGAAGTTCGGTGGCAGGAGGAACAAGACTTCTGGTCAGGTGACTACAGGGTTATAAACACAAAATCAAATAGGGGTAATGCAGGAGTAGGTTTAATAATGAATAGGAAAATAGGAATGCGGGTAAGCTACTACAAACAGCATAGTGAACGCATTATTGTGGCCAAGATAGATACGAAGCCCACGCCTACTACAGTAGTACAAGTTTATATGCCAACTAGCTCTGCAGATGACGAAGAAATTGAAGAAATGTATGATGAAATAAAAGAAATTATTCAGATAGTGAAGGGAGACGAAAATTTAATAGTCATGGGTGACTGGAATTCGAGTGTAGGAAAAGGGAGAGAAGGAAACGTAGTAGGTGAATATGGATTGGGGGACAGAAATGAAAGAGGAAGCCGCCTGGTCGAATTTTGCACAGAGCACAACATAATCATAACTAACACTTGGTTTAAGAATCATGAAAGAAGGTTGTATACATGGAAGAACCCTGGAGATACTAAAAGGTATCAGATAGATTATATAATGGTAAGACAGAGATTTAGGAACCAGGTTTTAAATTGTAAGACATTTCCAGGGGCAGATGTGGACTCTGACCACAATCTATTGGTTATGACCTGTAGATTAAAACTGAAGAAACTGCAAAAAGGTGGGAATTTAAGGAGATGGGACCTGGATAAACTAAAAGAACCAGAGGTTGTACAGAGATTCAGGGAGAGCATAAGAGAGCAACTGACAGGAATGGGGGAAATAAATACAGTAGAAGAAGAATGGGTAGCTTTGAGGGATGAAGTAGTGAAGGCAGCAGAGGATCAAGTAGGTAAAAAGACTAGGGCTAGTAGAAATCCTTGGGTAACAGAAGAAATATTGAATTTAATTGATGAAAGGAGAAAATATAAAAATGCAGTAAATGAAACAGGCAAAAAGGAATACAAACGTCTCAAAAATGAGATCGACAGGAAGTGCAAAATGGCTAAGCAGGGATGGCTAGAGGACAAATGTAAGGATGTAGAGGCCTATCTCACTAGGGGTAAGATAGATACCGCCTACAGGAAAATTAAAGAGACCTTTGGAGATAAGAGAACGACTTGTATGAATATCAAGAGCTCAGATGGAAACCCAGTTCTAAGCAAAGAAGGGAAAGCAGAAAGGTGGAAGGAGTATATAGAGGGTCTATACAAGGGCGATGTACTTGAGGACAATATTATGGAAATGGAAGAGGATGTAGATGAAGATGAAATGGGAGATATGATACTGCGTGAAGAGTTTGACAGAGCACTGAAAGACCTGAGTCGAAACAAGGCCCCCGGAGTAGACAATATTCCATTGGAACTACTGACGGCCGTGGGAGAGCCAGTCCTGACAAAACTCTACCATCTGGTGAGCAAGATGTATGAAACAGGCGAAATACCCTCAGACTTCAAGAAGAATATAATAATTCCAATCCCAAAGAAAGCAGGTGTTGACAGATGTGAAAATTACCGAACTATCAGCTTAATAAGTCACAGCTGCAAAATACTAACACGAATTCTTTACAGACGAATGGAAAAACTAGTAGAAGCCAACCTCGGGGAAGATCAGTTTGGATTCCGTAGAAACACTGGAACACGTGAGGCAATACTGACCTTACGACTTATCTTAGAAGAAAGATTAAGGAAAGGCAAACCTACGTTTCTAGCATTTGTAGACTTAGAGAAAGCTTTTGACAATGTTGACTGGAATACTCTCTTTCAAATTCTAAAGGTGGCAGGGGTAAAATACAGGGAGCGAAAGGCTATTTACAATTTGTACAGAAACCAGATGGCAGTTATAAGAGTCGAGGGACATGAAAGGGAAGCAGTGGTTGGGAAGGGAGTAAGACAGGGTTGTAGCCTCTCCCCGATGTTGTTCAATCTGTATATTGAGCAAGCAGTAAAGGAAACAAAAGAAAAATTCGGAGTAGGTATTAAAATTCATGGAGAAGAAATAAAAACTTTGAGGTTCGCCGTAATTCTGTCAGAGACAGCAAAGGACTTGGAAGAGCAGTTGAATGGAATGGACAGTGTCTTCAAAGGAGGATATAAGATGAACATCAACAAAAGCAAAACAAGGATAATGGAATGTAGTCTAATCAAGTCGGGTGATGCTGAGGGAATTAGATTAGGAAATGAGGCACTTAAAGTAGTAAAGGAGTTTTGCTATTTGGGGAGCAAAATAACTGATGATGGTCGAAGTAGAGAGGATATAAAATGTAGGCTGGCAATGGCAAGGAAAGCGTTTCTGAAGAAGAGAAATTTGTTAACATCGAGTATAGATTTAAGTGTCAGGAAGTCATTTCTGAAAGTATTCGTATGGAGTGTAGCCATGTATGGAAGTGAAACATGGACGATAAATAGTTTGGACAAGAAGAGAATAGAAGCTTTCGAAATGTGGTGCTACAGAAGAATGCTGAAGATTAGATGGGTAGATCACATAACTAATGAGGAAGTATTGAATAGGATTGGGGAGAAGAGAAGTTTGTGGCACAACTTGACCAGAAGAAGGGATCGGTTGGTAGGACATGTTCTGAGGCATCAAGGGATCACCAATTTAGTATTGGAGGGCAGTGTGGAGGGTAAAAATCGTAGAGGGAGACCAAGAGATGAATACACTAAGCAGATTCAGAAGGATGTAGGTTGCAGTAGGTACTGGGAGATGAAAAAGCTTGCACAGGATAGAGTAGCATGGAGAGCTGCATCAAACCAGTCTCAGGACTGAAGACCACAACAACAACAACAACAACAACAAAACTTATGTGTGTTTCAAAGTTTTACTGACTTTCAAAGTAGTCACCAGCATTGTGTGTAACCCACTGCCAGCAATGTGGGAGTCATAGGATACTCTTAGAAGTGCCAATTGTGTTGACAGTTCGAGCGGCGTGGTCTATTGCCCGACAAATTTGCAGCACTTCTGAAGCGAATGCCATGAAGTGTTTCCTTCAGTTTAGAAATCGAGTTGAACTCACAAGGGCTTAGGTCAGGGGAGTGCAGTAGGTGGTATAGCACTTAGCAGCTCCATCAGTCAAACAAATCAGTAACAGCTTGCACTGTATGTGCTTGAGCATTGTCCTGCAAAATGATGGTCAGGTCCTGCAGAAAGTGTATCACTTCTGTCTCTAAGCTGGTCGTATGTTGTGTCTGAAAAATAAACAGCATAGAGACAGAAGTGATACACTTTCTGCAGGACCTGACCATCATTCTGCAGGACAATGCTCAAGCACATACAGTGCAAGCTGTTACTGATTTGTTTGACTGATCAGGCTGCTAAGTGCTATACCACCTACGGTGCTCCCCTGACATAAGCCCTCGTAAGTTCAACTCGATTTTTAAAGTGAAGTAAACACTTCATGGCATTCGCTTCAGAACTGCTACAAATTCGTTGGGCAATAGACCGTGCCACTCGAACTGTCAACACAACTGGCACTGCTAAGAGTATCCTACGACTTCTACATTGCTGGCAATGGGTTATACACAATGCTGATGACTACTCTGAAGGTCAGTAAAATTCTGAAACACGTATCTATTTTGTACAAGCTGTAAATAAATAGTTGCCACTATTAAAGTTCCAACCCTTGTATAACAACAATTTTCTACATCTGTTAATTGCATTTGTCTACTACAGTTACAATCGTGTCTTATCATTAGGTGGAGTTTGTTATGTTTCACATTTTATATTGTATTTGTGGTGAGCTTCTATGGGGTCGAGCTCCATCTTGCATGAATCACATCTTGTCGAAGTCAGTGTCACTTTCGATAATGGGGATGAAATCATCTTCCAAAACCTCCGCATACAGTTCAGTAGTCACCGTGCCATCAAGGAATATTGCACCAATTATTCCGTGAGACGACATTGCACACCACACTGTCACCCAAAATGTGGATTCTCAGTCCCCCAAGTCGGCCAATTTTGCTTACTGATGAACACATTCCAATGAAAGTGGGCTTCATTGCTAAACCAAACCATATTCACATCAAAGTCCTCTTTGTCAATTCTGTGGACAATAGCGTTGGCGAAACACAACCACTGTTCCATAGCCCTGGGGCTTACTGACTGATGGATTTGAATTTTGTACGGGAAGAGATGCAGTTCTTCAACAAAAATTTGTTGCAGTGTCTCCCGGTTGACTTCCACCTGTTGTGCAGCTTGTCTGGCCGATTTCCTGGGTCTGGTTTGAAACACAGCACGTCTTCTCGATGTTTTCAGACATTTTCACCAGTTTTAGACAACTGTCGTCATGAACACTGTCGTCATGAACACTGTCGTCACGAACACTGTCATCACGAACACCGCCCATTCTCTCAAACTTGCAAATCAAATTCTTGATTGTTAGCACACTTGGACCTGATGTCTTCAGCTTGAACTCGTTCGCAAACTTCTTTTGAGTTGCAGTTGGGCTGTTCTTGCACAGTAGACCTTCACAAGTGCTATACACTAAGGCATGCTGCACCGTGATATTTTCACGTGCAAACGGCTGACAACAAGGCACATGTGCATACTAATTCCCACCATGCCCCACGGCCAACCATAAGCTGTTGGAAGTTTTTGCAAAAGCAAACATTCCCATCTAAAAGCTCTCAAATCACCACTTTTTTTTTTTAACAGTCAATTTAAATAAAAGCTTCTTCAGACACAAAGTGTGATAATCTTTTAAGAGTGTGCATCTAATCATTTACAAGTAAAAAAAAATTACAATTTGCCAAAAACAGATGAGAATTTCACCAAAAATGGATGTTACATTTTCAGGTCGCTAGTAATCACTGATTTAATGAAACCATACTGGCATTCACCTATAGCGTTATGGTAAACCAAAAATAACCGAAATCTAGAGTGCCAGATGGAGCTGTTAAATCTGTTACACCAAAATGTGAAAGTCAATCTTTTAACCAGTGTGTCACCTCACTCTGTAGGAGACTGAAGGTGCTCAAAACAAATAAATATTTCCAGTGTTTCACTAAAAAGCCTCTCAGTTTTATAACACAATTTTATATGTTTGAGGCTGTTGTTTTTATTCAATGGAAATGACAAGCTACACAGCAAAGTTCCCACTACTGTGTTTAATATGTTATTTGGTTAGAGATCACATAATTATAATCCTTGAAATACCCGGTATATTAATATACACATTATTAAAACAAAACAGATGTAATACTGTGCAATGAAACTGTAACCTACAGAATATAGCAAAATAACAATTGACACAAAACTGAAAGTCATGATGGTTCCATATATGCATAGAAATTCTCTTAAACTATATAAAAGTTCAAATACAACATTTCCTCCCCAGTTAATTTGAGGACGGACTGTAGTGAACCGCATTTTAAGGCATTCTTGTTGATCTCTTAAGTTCAGTAGGTGGCCCCTCAATCTTTGTGTTTTCTGTTTCTATATCAGTATCTCATAGTCTTGTGTTTCGTATTGCTGACTCTTGATCAAGGGGTCCTAGCTGGGTAGGGGATTTTCTCCTCAGGTGTGTGTGTGTGTGTGTGTGTGTGTGTGTGTGTGTGTGTGTGTGTGTGCGCGCGCGTGTGTGGACGCGCGCGCGCTCATTATCATTTCATCATCACTGATGCACAAGTTGCTCAAGTGGCATCAAATGAAGAGATTTGAACCAAGCCGCTGGACTCCCCACAAGGGGACTCCCAGCCAAATAGGGTATATGTACATTTCATTTCTGGTTCAGTCTGTAAAGTATCCTATGCCCATTTTCTTCCTGTTCTATTGCTGGTTCAGGATGCAGTCAAATTAAATACCATTCATCTTCAGTTCTGCGTTGCCCGCTATTCTTCCAGATGTTGCATTTTAAGATTTGGTTTTGATGTGTTTTGTCAGTTCCATGTGGCTCTTTCACACTGCTCACAAGTGTATCATCCACGATGATACACTTGACAAACTGAGTAATTTTTGGCATACACCTGATCATCAACCTGGAACTTTAAACTCTTCTTTGACTTTGCCCCCTCTTTTGATGGAACAATCAGTAAAAAGTGATCCTGGGCTGATGATCACGTAGCAGTTCAGCAGGTGATTTTCCAGTTATCGGATTTGGCATTGGGTGATAAGTAATCAGAATTTTCTGTAGAGAATCTTGCTTGTTCTCTGCTCCCCAGTTAGTCTTCTTCAATAACGGATGCTTTCCACAATGGTCCAGCATAATCAATGTGAATTCTTTCCCATTTTCTATTCCTTGGAGCCAGTTTTGCAAATCTTTTTTGGGGTTTGTTTTTGCCACTTGATAAGGCTCACATTGTGTGTCATTTATTTCATTCTCACATTCCTCCCTCTAAGATGGAGGAATCAACAGGTACAGTTCTATACTGGATGAAAAGAAACCACATTTTCCAAATAAAATTTTCAACCACAGCAATACTACACTCTGTGGCTCTTTAGTCACTAAAACATAAAACAGTTAACAGTACAACCAATTTGACTAAGTTCAGATGCAATCTGCAGTGACAAATGCTAAAGCGTGATCAAATTTCAAGAGAGTCTTTCACAGACTGTTTCTGCTTCATGTGTCTCACAAGAGTTTTTTCAGTGGTGACGATACACTATCCACATAAATTTGGAAAATCAACTATATCTGGGATAATTCTTCAATCATGTAAAGGTATCTGGATGAAATCAAAAGACATTGCAATGCTAATACCAAATGAAGAAAAATGGATTGATATATCTCATGGATTTGAATGGTATGCAATATTTCCTAATTGCATTGGAGCTTTAGATGATAATCACGCCAGAATACAAAACCCAGAAAATTTAAGGTGTTATATTTTTTTTTTTTTTTCCTCTTTGTGACTGCCTATCACTTTATTTGTGGGGGCAGTCAGGCTTATGGAAAACAAAGCGACTCATGAATTTTCATAAATACCATTCTATATGAAAAACACATCGAAAAATTTTAGGATATCTACATCTACAGTTATACTCCGCAAGCCACCCAACGGTGTGTGGCGGAAGGCACATTACGTGCCACTGTCATTACCTCCCTGTCCTGTTCAGTCGCATATGGTTTGCTGGAAGAACGACTGCCGGAAAGAATGTAGACGTCTCTCCATTGAGAACAACATGCTGTGTTCTGTTTGCTAAAAACTCTTCAATCCAGCCACACAGCTGGTCTGATATTCCGTAGGTTCTTACTTTGTTTATCAGGCGACAGTTCGGAACTGTATCGAACGCTTTCCGGAAGTCAAGGAAAATGGCATCTACCTGGGAGCCTGTATCTAATATTTTCTGAGTCTCATGAACAAATAAAGTGAGTTGGGTCTCGCAAGATTGATGTTTCCGGAATCCATGTTGATTCCTACAGAGTAGACTCTGGGTTTCCAGAAATGACATTATACACGAGCAAAAAACATGTTCTAAAATTCTACAACAGATCAATGTCAGAGATATAGGCCTATAGTTTTGTGCATCGGCTCGATGACCCTCTTGAAAACTGGAACTACCTGTGCTATTTCCAATCATTTGGAACCTTCCGTTCCTCTAGGGACTTGCGGTACACGGCTATTAGAAGGGGGCAAGTTCTTTTGCGTACTCTGTGTAGAATCGAATTGGTATCCTGTCAGGTCCAGTGGACTTTACTCTGTTGAGTGATTTCAGTTTCTTTTCTATTCCTTGGACACTTATTTTGATGTCAGCCATTTTTTCGTTCATGCGAAGATTTAGAAAAGGAACTGCAGTGCACTGAAACAAAGGCCTTAAACAGAAACCCACGATATGGCACTTCTTTACATGATCACAGGTGATGAAGCATTTGGGTTGATGGAAAATTTATCAAAACCCTATAGCAAAAAGCAGCTGACTTATGAAAAGAAAGATATTTAACTATTGGCTGACTTTAGCACCCCTGTGTGTTGGTTTATTTTTGATATAGCGTGTAATAAGTGGAGAATACTACCCATTGCCCTTTACGTGTCAGGGCAGATTGCGACGAACAACTTGTGAAAGTGACTGCAGTACTTAACAACTGGCATGGGTGATGGATTTAAATACAAACATTTCTTGGAAGAAAATCTCACAGGTATAAATGACACTCACGATGGCTGAGCCACTTCATCAGTGGATAATGTTCCGGCTAAATTTACCAACATTTTTTTTTAATGAAGGTAGAATTGAACATGCAGACCATATGATATGAACAGAAGTGTACTTGTTAACAATATAGTTTCTCTTACCTATATTTGTTTTCTTGAGTTATTTCCCTCACGAAAAATCAAAACCAATTCTTCCCAAGCTCACCATCGCAAAATGTTATTTCTGCACAATTCTGACACTATATTCCAACATGATGGTCTTTCTTATACTTGTCAATGCCGATGTTCTCACCTCTATTTCACTCATTTTTTGACAAAAATTGAAAATTCATCTGGTCATGACAGAAACACATGAACCACTGAACAGCACATGGGTGCTACCCACCTTTCTAAACAGGCATCAATGAGTGTTCATCTGCATCTAGAGATTTCTTCCATGAATCCTGCATTAACGCATGTGCATATGATTGGTTGTTGTAAGTCAAATGTCAGATATCTAACTGTATGATTTGAAAATGTGCATCTGACTTCCATTGTGTGAACTTAGCCTTGTCTTTCAATGTTGTTGTTGTTGTTATTATTATTCCTTCCCTGGGAACAAACATAAAATGAACTAAGTGATACCTAATATTTTATTCATGAAGGCTCTAGAGCAGCGGTGGCCAAATCACGGCCCGATGGCCATATGTGTCCTGTGGGGTGCTAATTTTGGCCTGCAGCACTGTTTCATACGAAAGAAAAAATTAACTTTTATTTCACGTAAAACCTCCAAAAGAGAATTACATCAAGCATCTTTCATAAAATATCCAATTACAATAGGATTACAACAGGAATATCTCAGTTTATTGATTCAACTACCATTTGATTTTTGTCTATATTCCTGCTTGAAAAAAATCGCTATGTTGGATTTATTTTGAAAAGCTAGTGAGCCATCTTGAAGAAAATATAATTCACCTAGGTGATATGCAACCAACATTTAGCAGTACTATGGATTGCAGAACTGGATATATGAGTGAGACGAGTGCAAGACACAACCGATATATTTCATATTTAATTTTACAGCAAACTCACAACACTATTGGTCCTTCACATGTATACGTGGTTCACATTAGATCGCAATAGACCTTTCATCACTTCAGGTAAGTACAGCCAGCTTTTATCTCCTTTAAATTAATATGTGATGCTTGTCTTTAATTTCAGTTAGCTTACATTTATTTCATGTATTTACGTGTGGTGGGTATACACACTATTCTACATTTGCAATGGTTTCTGCCTCATTACGTTCTTTTCATTTTATTAGTACAAAATAAATAAATACTTAATTGTAATACTTTGTTTTCATTGATGATGTTTAAGGACTCCGCATTACAAAGGTAGAAAAGAGAAACTGCTAGTGCAACTTCACCCACCTTTCTGTGTCTCTTATTCACAGCAACTAATAATGTTGTTGACTTGAAATGTAGAATAGTTTTAAGAAACAATCATTAAAAAAAATTGGAATGCGGACTGAGATTTTAAAGTAAGGCTGCTAGGTTAAGTAAAGCACAATTTTTTTATATGTATTTATGGTTCATGATGTTCAAAACTGAAATATCAATTTCCTAAAGCAATTGAACAGTATTCTCAAAAATTACCAAGAGAACATACTATGAAGTTTCCCAAGTGCCTATAATACTCAAATGAAACACCGATAATTCGACAAACTGTGTAGCTTTGTGATATGATGCTAGCCTTACATCTGGAGGGCAAGGCTTCAATTCCCAGGTGGGTTGTATTTTTAAACATACGTGCATAGTTGATATATATTTTTTAACATAGTCACATGCTCTAAAAACACTCTTGTGAAGTGTGAAATACACAAAGTTTGGAGGAAAAAAGCAGCGCTCGAGACGTAATTCTTCGATTGCTGGTTTGAGTCTAGTTTCAGTCATTACTTTTTCAGTTTCTTTCCGTTCAGTTCGAATAACTATATAACGTAAATATATGCTAATTAGCACATATTTAATTGTCATTTTTATGAAAAATACAGGTCTTCTTATTTCTAATTACATATCACACAGAAAAACCCAGTTTCCATTGTAGGTATAAATCCCTAATCACCAATCCTTTGCATAGAAGAAGAGAGCTGAAAAAAAGGAAAAACATTTCAAATTAATTTTTTCCATCTACACGTACCCTACGCTTCAGTGTCATGCCAGTGGAACATGAACCTTTGTTTAAAAATTTACCACTACTGGGAATCGAAGACCACTCGTGACAGTTGGGCATCTTAGCACAGGCCCACATGGACTATCAAACAGTCAACTTTCTTTACGGAGTTAAACAACTTCGGGGACTTTTAAAGTAGATTTTATAGGGAATTTTTTAGAGTTGCATCGAAGCACCTTTGGTAACTGGCATATGATTCTGAACATCAGTTAAGAACTTTTCAAGACGAATGGACACTTTTTTTGTGGAACATAAAACAAAACCCATATGTCTGACATGCAATGAATCAGCCTCAATTCCAAAAGAATATAACATCAAGCACCATTACGAAATGAAACATGCAGCTATGTTTGATAAGTACAAGGCACAATTTCAACAAGACCACGTAAAAGACTTAAAAAAAGAAAACTTTCTGCTTACGAGCAGATATTTACAGGGCAAATTCAGAGCCAACATGCTATGTGAAAGTGTGTTATGCAGTAGCTCCGATACCGGCAAAAAATCAAAGTCACATTCAGATGGTGAAATGGTTAAAGAATGATAGATACCATCATTGAAACTGTGTGTCCAGAAAAGAAAAAGGATTTCTCAAAAATAGGCCTGTCTCATGAAACTATTACTAGACATATGGATGGCACTGGAAGACAAATTGGAGATAATTTTAAAAATCGTGCATCTGAGTTTATATTTTATTCTCTAGCTTTGGATGAATGCACAGACATTGCGGGTACCACCGAAGTGGCAATTTATATCAGAGACGTTGATGCCCATTTTAATAAAACAGAAGAATTAGCGGCATTGTATCCACTTAAGGATACCACGAAGTTATTGTTGGAAGAAGTTATATTGTTATTAAGTCGCTTTTCATTAAAACTTAACAATCTATCGGGGCTAACAACTGATGGCGCTCCAGCTATGGCTGGGAAACATGAAGGTCTAGTTCAGCTGATTGAAAACAAGGCCTGCAAAGTTGGCAATACACCGATGATAAACTTTCATTGGATTATCCATCAAGAGAATTTATCTGCCAAGTACCTCAAAATGGACTTTGTCATGAAGGTAGTTGCCAAAACAGTGAACTTTATTAAGTCGAAAGGATTGAATCGCTATCATTTCCAAGAATTTTTGAAATCCTTGGATTCTGAGTACGACAACATTTTCTATTATACAGAAGTCAGGTGGCTAACCCATGCGAAAATGTTGAAAAGAGTGTGTCATCTGAAGCAAGAAATACAAACATTCTTTGAAAGCAAGTCAAAGAGACTCCCAGAGTTTTAGGACAAAGAATGGCTTTCCAACTTTGTGTTCTTGGTCAAGGTAACTAGCCACCTAAATGATATAAGTACTCGACTCCCAGGAAAAGATCAGTTCATTAATGTCATGCATGACCTCATTCCTGCATTCCAAATGAAACTTGGGCTTTGGGAACAACAGTTACGAACAAAACACATTTTCCTACACTGTCAAAGCAATTGGCCATCACACGTGTGGCAGTGATTAAATATGCTTCTTTGATATCTGACTTGAAATACGAATTTGAAAACTGATTTCAAGCTTTTAAGAATCATTGTCTGCTTTTCTCCGTATTTGCTATGCTGTTCTCCATGGAAATGAATTCACTACTGGGACATTTACAAATGGAATGCTGCAAAATGCTCTGTGATTCACAGTTAAAAGAGAAATTTAATTAGGTTGGTTTGGAAGAGTTCCATAAGACATATTTGGATAAGAAGAAATATCCAGCATTTTACAAACATAATTTAAAAATTTATTTCATTAGTTGGAAACACTTACGTGGTGAACAGATGTTTTTCATATTAGGTGCATTGTGCTGCAACCAACTGCCAGGCACTCCATATCAGCGACCTTAGTAGTCATTAGACATAGTGAGAGAGCAGAATGGGGTGCTCCGTGGAATTCATGGACTTCGAACAAGGTAAGGTGATTGGGTGTCACTTGTGTCATACATCTGTACACAAGATTTCCACACTCCTAAACATGCCCAGCTCCACTGTTTCCGATGTGATAATGAAGTGGAAACATGAAGGGACACGTAAAGCACAAAAGCGTACAGGCTGACCTCGTCTGTTGACTGACAGAGACTGCCGACAGTTGAAAAGGGTCGTAATGTGCAATAGGCAGACATCTATCCAGACCATCACACAGGAATTCCAAACTGCATCAGGATACACAGTAATTACTATGACAGTTGGGCGGGAGGTGAGAAAACTTTGATTTCATGGTTGAGCGGATGCTTGTAAGCCACACATCACGCCAGTAAATGCCAAGCGATGACGCACTTGGTGTAAGGAGCATAAACATTGGACGATTGGACAGTAGAAAAACGTGGTGTGGAGTGACAAATCATGGTACACAATGTGGCGATCTGATGGCAGGGTGTGGGTTTGGCGAATGCCCAGTGAACTTCATCTGACAGCGTGTGTAGTGCCAACAGCAAAATTTGGAGGCGTTGGTGTTATGATGTGGTCATGTTTTTCATGGAGGGGGCTTGCAACCATTGTTGTTTAGCGTGGCACTATCTTAGCACAGGCCTACATTGATGTTTTAAGCACCTTCTTGCTTACCACTGTTGAAGAGCAATTTGGAGATGGCAATTGCATCTTTCAACATGTTCAAGTACCTGTTCATAATGCACGGCTTGTGGCGGAGTGGTTACATGACAATAACATCCCTGTAATGGACTGGCCTTTACAGAATCCTGACCTGAATCCTACAGAACACCTTTGGCATGGTTTGGAACACCGACTTCATACCAGGCCTCACCAACTGACATCGATACCTCTCCTCAGTGCAGCACTCCGTGAAGAATGGGCTGCCATCCCCCAAGAAACCTTCCAGCACGTGATTGAACGTATGCCTGCGAGAGTGGAAGGTGTCATGAAGGCTAAAGGTGAGCCAACAGCATACCGAATTCTAGCATTACTGATGGAGGGCGCCATGAACTTTTAAGTCATTTTCAGCCAGGTGTCTGGATACTTTTGATCACATAGCGTATTTATTGCTCGTTTATGTTCACAAAACAAAAACTGGTAATGCAGCAAGCAGGTAAATCTCCTCTCAAAAATTTAGCCTACCTGCCAAAAGGGCTGGCCACCCCTGATCTAGAGCTATTTACTGTTTCAAGAAGCAACTATCGGGATAAGAAAAATAATTTCTTTACATTTCCCTATGTAAGAAAAAGTAAATTATTTAAATGTATAAAGAACTGTAATACTAAAAAGAACATGGTTTTTCCTACACTTTGTATGAAGAGAAAATAGCTTCTCACACTTTTCAAAAGACTGTCAACAATTTGCTGTATATTACAAAATCCAAGACCTCTTATTGACAAAACGCTCAAACAACGGAAACTTCAGGAGGGAAAGGTGGTTGGCAGAAAGCTCAGCCTGTCAACATACTGCAAAATTTTGGTGCATATTATAAAATCATAATCTTACTTTATTTCTATTCCACAATGACTGACATATTTCCCAAAAGTTTCAAACAGTTAGACTGTGAGCTATCATTCTCCCCCTTCCCTGTTTCTGTTCTCCCTCTGAAAGATAGAATGTCTCTCAAGATAATCCTCAATACTCAACTAAGTGACAATACTAACACGACATTTATCCTCTCACCCCACTCCCACCACCTCACTTTTCCCACATTAGAACAATCATCAGCTCTCAACATTCCTTAAGTTATAGTAAATAGAAACTATTTATGTCAACATTATTCTCTCATTTAATTTAGAGTACACCACTTTGGAAGTTGCACCCTCAAGATATAATTTGTTTATCATTCATTACATCCTTTTTATTTCATTTACTAATACTTCAAGATGTATTTGCTATCACTGCACAGTTTCTTCACAGCCTTAAATCAACTTTCTTACCACTTTCAGTAAATCTCATCGGCATAAATTAATGCTAACACAAGGCTGTGCACATTCTTGTTCTAATTTTTTTCTTACTAGTGCAACTCTCTGGTCTCTCTTCTTTATGTGTTTCATTTTCATATAATTCATTTTAACATATTACATAAAATATTTTAACCATTTAACAGTGCCCATTTTTTAAAAAATCTTTAAAATATAAAAAAAGTCTGCCTTTATATCAGGCAGTAACAGCATAGCAAGAATTATTGCTTTAAAAATGCCGTTCTTTTCTTGCAACCTGCAGAAGTGACTTTTGCTCTGAAGCTACACCAGTAAACTTTGTTTATGTATGAAAAATGCTAAAAGATTTCACAGGTGCAATGACTGAGATCAAAATCGAAAAAATTTGGAATATTCATTACCTTTAATGATACACAAACTGAATTTAAATGCAGCTTGTTTTAAATAGTTATTCTTGAACTTAAGAACGTGGAGTTATTATTATTATTTCTTTCTTTACTCAGACGTTCTGTCTGGTCAAAAATGAAAAGTGACGCGGACCTTGATCAAGCGTGACTTCCTTTTAACTGTACAGTATATGTTATATTGCATTTAGGAACCTTCGGGAAATTGAACATGTATCAATAATTACGGATTTCTGTAGTTGTATATATAAGTTTGGATGTAGCTGTATTGCATTGATGTACTGGTGGATATTGTGTGGTATGATTCCTGTAGTTGATAGTATAATTGGTATAATGTCAACTTTATCCTGATGCCACATGTCCTTGACTTCCTCAGCCAGTTGGATGTATTTTTCAATTTTTTCTCCTGTTTTCTTTTGTATATTTGTTGTATTGGGTATGGATATTTCGATTAGTTGCGTTAATTTCTTCTTTTTATTGGTGAGTATGATGTCAGGTTTGTTATGTGGTGGTGTTTTATCTGTTATAATGGTTCTGTTCCAGTATAATTTGTATTCATCATTCTCCAGTACATTTTGTGGTGCATACTTGTATGTGGGAACATGTTGTTTTATAAGTTTATGTTGTAAGGCAAGCTGTTGATGTATTATTTTTGCTACATTGTCATGTCTTCTGGGGTATTCTGTATTTGCTAGTATTGTACACCCGCTTGTGATGTGATCTACTGTTTCTATTGGTTGCTTGCAAAGTCTGCATTTATCTGTTGTGGTATTGGGATCTTCAATAATATGCTTACTGTAATATCTGGTGTTTATTTTTTGATCCTGTATTGCAATCATGAATCCTTCCGTCTCACTGTATATAGTGCCTTTTCTTACCCATGTGTTGGACGCGTCTTGATCGATATGTGGCTGTGTTATTATTATTATTACAAATTATATCCTGTGCAGTGGACTCCAGTGAATCAATGTTTTAGGACAAACTGCAGATGATCCACTCAACAAAGGCATGACTGTCCTGATAATTTGGTTAGGGCAGGGCTTCACAGCAAATGTGCTCTGCGTACAGACAGTGAGCGGAAGCTTATGAGTAGTTTATACTGTGCCCTACCCATCATCGCAGAGAATACGGTGGGTAGACTCCATGTACACATGTATAAACAAGGAAATCGATCCAGATGGAAATCTAGACTGGCTTTATATTCCTCACTGATATACAGATAAATTGCTTTAAGCTGCTGATCAGCCCAAATTGAATACGGGAAACTTTCATTTTCTCACTTGAATCCACTACGAATCCTGATTTTTTTCTCCCAACATGACTGGCACTCTGTCTGTAGGCACACAAACTAAGTTCCATGACAAACTTATATTTTCTAGATTTTCTTCAATGATGCTAAGAATGCCACATTCAGCTGCACTATCTATGAAAGTGTAGAGAGCTAAAGAATAAGCAACACCCTCTTTACAAAGAGTTAGCAAGCTGGCTCAATGTGTCTGATATAACCTATGTGGTACACATGATTGTCATGTTTGATAACAGCACCACACAAAATTTTTCTACCTGATGTGGACATGAACACTCAGATGCAACTACCAAGTATTCTTCATTAAATCACCATCCTTGAAAGGGTGCAAGGGCTTAGCTGAGATTAGTGCAATCTCTTAGTTCATCTGAATGGCACACTCACTCAATTCTTCTCTCTTTGGAGAGCTTCCTTTTCACTCTTTCAGACCGTCTGGCTACAATCATGTATATTACCTTTTACTGTCTCTTAGCTGCAAACAAGTATTTTTTCCCAATGGAAATCCAATGTACACATTTGTGAATGTTCAACATTTTCATCAGGCACTAGTGCTGCCAACTGTCAGGCATCACGATAAAAATACCAGCAAGTCAATGTAGCAGTGCACAGAAGCTTGTAGCAGCTCATGACCACCAGAATACACAGATATGGTTGATTCACTATATTCCACTGTATAATTTAATATTGTTATTGTTAATTTGCATGGCAGTCATTGAATGATCAATTTATTATTTATTACAATAGAGAATATTTCGCAATTAGTTAGTTTAGTCCACAAAATGACACCAAGTGTACGAAGTATGTTTTGTATAAAACTTGCATCTAAAATTATTTTAAAAAAATCACCTAATAGCATTACCACATGAATAAAAATTTTCCTTCCTCCAGAAAAAATTCAGGTCTGTAAGGATTAAGTTTTAATAAAACCTCTTATACATGCTCAGGTCCATCAAATTTTCTGTTTCCATATTCTTTGACACGATGATATGTAATGCCTTTGTAAACTGAACTTCCTGAAAGTATTCAGTGTTTTACAATACCGTCAAACGGGGTGATTTCGGACACCGGGGCAAATTCGGACAGTATGGCTTATTTGCTCTTTGCCACCGCATAGAAACAAAAAGTTACTTATTTTAACGTCCGTACACCAGTTATTTTAAGCCCAAGATTACATTTTTAGCTTTCCACAACCTTTGTTTTGCATCAATTGTTTCTCTAGGTGAATAATTGATGAGCAGTCTCAATGTTAAAAATCCGTGCATTATCGTGAAGTGGAAACTTTCTATTACTGCACCAAGCGGGAAGTTATTGTAAACGTAATTGTCGGTGCGCTCAGTAGCTAACTGCATTAAGACAATTTCTGTACAAGTTTGTTGAGTTTCTCGTGCAAGGTTATAAAATAACAACAAATTTTGTAAAACTGTGTACTGTGTGGGGTGATTTTGGACAATGTCAAGAACGTATAAGAGCAGGAGAGGCGCTACAGTATGGTGTAATTATGACCTGGAACTTTTAGATAAAGCTGTTCGTGATATTCAGAGTGGTAAATTATTGTACAGAAAAGCGTGTGATTTGTATGGTATACCTAAATCAACCCTACAAAATAAAGTGCAGAAACACATTAAAAAAAAAAAAAAAAAAAAAAAAAATGGGAGGACAGCCAGTGTTAAATAAGGAAGAAGAAGAAATGCTGAAGCAAGGTATCTTGGGGGCTGCACATTGGAGATTTCCCTTCACTAAATTGGATATTAGATATTTAGTTAAAGGCTACCTCGATAAATCTGGCCGAAAAGAGAAGAAATTTTGTAATAATTTGCCAGGTGAAGACAGTCAGAAGATCTTTCCGTTTGTTTAAGCGAAAATATTAAATGAGCTCGTACAGAAGTGGACATGAGACTGTTAAGATGTTTTTCTCCAATATCAAGGCAAGGCTGGAAAATCTCACACCTACCAACATGATCAACTATGATGCAACCAACATGTCAGATGATCCAGGCAAGCAGCAGATAATTACGAAATGAGGGAGTAAGCATGCTGAAAAAGTGATCGACTGATCAAAATCTAGTGTCTCAATAATGATGGCAGCTAGTGCCGATGGTGAACTGCTTCCTCCGTACGTCCTTTACAAATCGGAGCATTTGTGGGACATGTAGCAAGAACGTAGACCACAAGGAACTCGTTTCAATAGAAACAAAAGTGGATGGTTTGACCTGCCAGTATTTGAAGACTGGTTCTTTACAATCGCTTTGCCCTATTTGAAGAGGCAAAATGGGCCAACAGTCATGATTGGAGACAACTTATCCAGTCACGTGTCTTTACGTGTTATTGAAGACTGTGAGCAGAACAATAATTCATTCATTCTCCTTCCCTCCAATAGCACGCACCTCCTCCAACCACCCGATGTAAGCTTCTTCAGACCAATGAAAGCAGCATGTGAGCTGTATTAACTGATTGGAAGAAACAAACTCGTGGGACCATTTACAAGGATGCCTTCCCATCTCTTCTGAAGCAGACACTGACTAAGATTTCAGCAAACTCCAAGGAAAACATAAAGGGTGGATTTCGTGCCACGGGCTTAATCCCTTTTGATCCAGATCATGTCTTACGAAAATTGCCAGATAATGAGGAGAGCCAGCAAAGCAAAGCAGACACATGGTCTTCCACTTTTGAAGAAATCCTCAAAGAAATTCATTTTCCTCCAAATAAGCTTGGTAGCTCCCACCGCCGCCGCAAACTAGACGTTCAACCTGGAAAATCAATCACTGGCCTAGATTTTCAAGGAAACGAAAACAGTGCTGAAACAAGTTTCTAGCAGTAGTGAAAGTGAAAACCACACATCATCCAATGAAATTTTACTGCTGAAAGAAGAGGCTTTTCTTGTTGCAGAGTACAAATATAAGTGTGGAAACAAGGAGCAAACAAGGCAGTATGTTGGAGTGGCCACAAATGTTGGTGCTCTGGAAGCAAGTGTGAAATTCTTGCGCCCACACGAGAACAGTAAAAACATATTTGTGTTTCCTAATGTCCCCGATGAAGACACAATACAAAAATTGCAAATTTCGAGAATATGTCCCACACCAGTTGAGAAGAGAGGAATGTTCATTTTTCGAGAAGATGTGCTTTAGACTCGAAGACAATCATTTATTTAAAGTGTTTGCAACTTAATTTAGAATGATGAGTGAGAAAAATTATTTTGACCTTTTAGTTAAATTACTTTGTTTGTTTCTGTCTGTTTATAATATTTCCATTAAGAACTATAAAAAAAATTATTTAAATTCCTGCAAAATAAAAACTTATCTGTAATATATAAAATTCATTATATCATTCCATATTACTTATTCGTAACAAAGGGCTACCTTAAAATGTGTAAAATGTCATCAAAATCAAATAAAAAGCATGTAGAATTTAAAAAAAAGAGGCTGTAACTGTCCGCATTCGCCCTCTACATACTGTAACATCGGACACAGATTTAATTAACACACGTGTCCGAAATCACCCCAATCCATGGGGCGACTTCGGACACTTTATTTAACTGCCTCAGATAAATATACCCATACATACACTTTCTGGTTCTGGGATATTTTATTTGTTACACATAGACCCTACCACTTCCATAACAATCAATTTAATCTAACAATATACATGAAAGTTATTATCAAAATAACGATAAAACCATCTGAAACCACAACGTTTGACAGTACACTAAATATTTTGAGAACCCACTTGTGTAAAATGATACAATTCCTCCTGCTGTAGATTGGAGAACAAGGACACTGTTGGTGTTACACACTGCCAAGTTGCCATTGCTGCTATTGTACGGCACCACTGCAAAAACAGACCTTCCTCTATTTCAGACTCAGTGCATCAATATGTTGCTGCAACCATATTATCCGCATGCGTTTCCCTCATTCTGCGATTGCTCTGCGCGCAAGCAAGAGCATGATCAGGCGTGAGTGCCCACATTCAAAATTAGTGAGTTGTTAAGCCTTGGGTTAGGGTTGGGACTCAACCAGTGTTCACAATTCATCAATATAGTAATTACCAATGGCTACTACTGCTTGCATAACTGAAGTTTTTAACAACTTTACTATTAGAATTACACTGAAAATTGAACAATTTCAGCATCGCGTCAGAACATATCAAAATATTTAATTATTTTGTGATTTTCATGGACATTTTTGAAAATTAACAGAACCATTCATAGTGAAACTATGGAGGTTGTGTTCATACATATCTGAAATATACAAAACGTGGTATTATTTTTTTAAATACATTTTTCAATGAAATTGTCTATTGTGTACTAGAAGTGAGAGCTGTGGTTCAAGCTTACATGGTGAGGAACAGTGGTAGGAAAACTTACAACTTTTACACACAGTTGCCAACTATTCTCATTCTTGTCTCAATTGTTATAAACATGAAACAACCCATAAACGAAAACAGGAAGCGTTGTTCTTGGTTGCAGTATTTCAGTGTTAAACATTTGTTCTTGAGAACTTCTTGGTTCTCAGATTAATAATCACTAAAGATGATTAACACTAGTACCATTCCAGTAACGCCATTTCCAAATAAAGCAGGTATTGACAGGTGTGAAAATTACTGAACTATCGGTTTAACAAGTCACGGTTGCAAAATACTAACACAAATTCTTTACAGACAAATGGAAAAACTGGTAGAAGCTGACATCGGGGAAGATCAGTTTGGATTCTGTAGAAATGTAGGAACAAATGAGGCAATACTGACCCTACAACTTATCTTAGAAGATAGGTTACGGACAGGCAAACCTATGTTTATAGCATTTGTAGACTTAGAGAAAGCTTTTGACAATGTTACCTGGTAGGGGTAAGATACAGGGAGCGAAAGGCTATTTACATTTTGTACAGAAACAAGATGGCAGTTATAAGAGTCGAGGGGCACGAAAGGGAAGCAGTGGTTGAGAGAGCAAGCAGTAAAGGAAACCAAAGAAGAAATTGGAGTACGAATTAAAATCCAGGGAGAAGAAAAAAAACTTTGAGGTTTGTTGACAACTTTGTAATTCTGTCAGCGACAGCAAAGGACTTGGAAGAGCAGTTGAATGGAATGGACACTGTCTTGAAAGGAAGATATAAGATGAACATCGACAAAAGCAAAACAAGGATAATGGAATGTAGTCAAATTAAACCAGGTGATGCTGAGGGATCAGATTAAGAAATGAGACAATTAAAGCAGCAAATGAGTTTTGCTATTTGGGCAGCAAAATAACTCATGATCGTCAAAGTAGAGAGGATATAAAATGCAGACTGGCTATGGCAAGGAAAACATTTCTGAAGAAGAGAAATTTGTTAACAGTGAGTATAGATTTAAGTGTTAGGAAGTCTTTTGTGAAAATATTTGTATGGAGTGTAGTCATGTATGAAACTGAAACATGAATGATAAATAGTGTAGACAAAAGAGAACAGAAGCTACTGAATTGTGGTGCTATAGAAGAATGCTGGCGATTAGATGGGTAGATCACATAACTAATGAGGTGGTATTGAATAGGATTGGGGAGAAGACAAGTTTGTGGCACAACTTGACTACAAGGAGGGATCGGTTGGTAGGACACATTCTGAGGCATCACGGGGTCACCAATTTAGTTCTGGAGGGAAGCAGGAAGTGTAAAAATTGTAGAAGAAGACCAAGAAATGAATACACTAAGCAAATTAAGAAGGATTTAGGTTCCAGTAGTTACTTGGAGATGATGAGTCTTGCACAGGATAGAGTAGCATGGAGAGCTGCATCAAACCAGTCTTTGGACTAAAGACCACAACAACGACCATTCCAGGCATGTAAAGTGGTGAATTACTCAACTGAATTACATGGCAGCATATAGAGAGTATAAAGCAATGGAAAATTTATACAAGAAATTAACATGTTCTTATATAACCTACAAACTTCTTGAAGCATATGCGTTGCTCAGGGAAACACAATGCTGAGTGGCAAAATGGAAGTTTGGAGATACAGAGGATTAAAGTTGGCAACTGATTCACAAATCTGAATAATTTTATTCATATATTCATTTTGTACTTGATAGCTTTTAGCACACACAGACATAAAAAGAATTGACTATAACATATAATATACACAAAAATAAAGACATTAACGTAGTGGAGATTCCATTATGTTACCCAAATCACATATGCTAACAACAAAACAATAATATATAATCATATGAGAACACTTACACAGAGTTACTAGAAGACTTAACTGTACAGCTTGTTGCTTGAAAGCATTTCATCAATAGTCACAGATGTGTCAATTGTCCAAACATGATGGGTTTAGTGACAAGAAAAATCCATGATGAACAGGAGGGATGTAATAGTGGGACAGAACATCAGTATCTTTCTTCTTTTCAATGAGTCTGGGTCCATCGTATTGTAATCAAAGAGTAAGAGCAGGGTTTTTGTCTTTCACGTTTCCTGAAACTAACTTTGCACCAGAATCATTACATGTCTTGCTGATGAGGTGCATGTGAACCTTTTCCGAGAAGACCCCTCATCTGTTCTGCCCCTTAATCTGAGACAGTGACAGACTGCTCAATATTAAGGCCAGTTCGAAATCCACTATCATTATTATCATAATTGTTGTTAACCTCATATTCCATGCATTTAGGAACATAATGGTATGTACATGCACTTACCATTATGTTTGTGAATCATACTGAGTACAATAGATTTGCGATTTTACATATATTTGAGTCATCTACATCATTGGGAATGTACTCAGGATCCCGATCAGAGACATCAGGATCACTAACATCATCTTAGTTTTCTTGTAACTCGTCAAAAGCAGTTACAAACACAGAAAATGTACATGGGTCCCTCTTACTGCCAGCCATTTTACCTGTCGCTTGCAATTATGTTACTGTGACAGGCAGCTACTGGTGTTCACCATGAAGTATCACCCAGATATCTGTCGAGTGAAATTAGAACTTATTCCTGGTGTATTTTATTCTGCTGCTCATAGGTAGCACCAATTGTCCTATAACTCAAAATAAATTACAATGGTGCTTACCACTGTGTTCCTTCAAGCTGCTCATATTTGAGTTGACAAGTGGATACTATAAAACTCACCTTTGGCACTGATCGTCGTAATATTTCTTTATATTCTTCCTTGTTGATTTTTTTACTGGTATAATATGGTTTCAGAGACAATTTGACTTCTTCAACTACTCGTTCCTGGCGGTTTAATTTCTTCAGGAACTGAAACAAGGAAATTGAAATAAGTAACAAAAGACATACACAAAGGCTAGCATTAGCACCACTATAACCTTCTCAATTCACTAAAAATAAATTATGGGATGAAATTGATTTGACTGACAGATTTCTCTTGTTAATTTTCGTGTTCCAGTATTCTGATGAAATTACACTTTCTTTTATTTCTCGTTCCATTCACTTTTTTCATTAATTTCCAAGAAAGATACTCTCCACAGTAAAAGCTGATTATGGATAAGTAGAATACCTCTCTACACTAATGTTGAAGAGTCTAATCTATCAAGAAGTAACAACACTCAAGTCCAATTCCTAGTGCAGGGTTGTCAATGGCATATGACACTAAACACTAAGAGCTTGTTTATTATGAACACCAATGTACAGCCAGAACAGAATGGAACTCCGAACAGTGTGTGCTGCTGTTTATACAAATACTGAATATTCCAGAATATACAAACATCATAAACATAAGAAACAATGAGGACCTTCCAGAAATTACAAAAGAACAAAGTAGTGCTGGTAGTTGGACTGGGTTTTCAATTGGTTCCCTGTAGCACACCAGTCAGTGATGCTAACTGCTACACCACAGTGCACGCACCACAGCTTGTGGCATTGCTCCCTCTCCTGGAGAAATAGTGACTTACTGTTTTTCAAGTTCGCAAGGGGGCTTACTACAGCATTCTGTATATAGATCTTGTCAATGGTCCCCTTATGGCAGCATTGGCTGATCCTCACAGTCTGGTTGCACTGTCACAGCCTCTTCACTATGACGAGCATGGGATGTAGCCCATCCTGTTGAAGCTTTGCAACTTTTGAGCAGGTCTTCAGTTTCCTTGAACGAGAGGCCCCCATCATCGATCTGCACATCTTGAGGGCTTCTTATGGAGGACATGAACAACACCTCTCTGCTTTTGTCTCCTTGACATCTTTGTATGTGACATCTGATGAGCAACAAAGGCTACAATACAGCCCAAAGTACCACTTAAATAATTTTCCTGATACTTGCACTTTCTACATAGGCGTAAACATCCATACCAAGATTCACGGCGGTATCTCACTGTTCAGTTTTGGTGTTACAGTACTCTCAGTCTTTCTCCTGGCTGTCCAGGCTCCATATCCAAACCAGCTGTCTTGCTTCTTCCATTCTGGTGATAAGGTATTGCACATAGTCTTCTAGAGTATTGTTGGGTTGAAACAGGAACAGTGTACCATTGTTCTTTTTGCACAAAACTATGGAGCAGAACGATCAGTATGAAGCCCATAAGGTCTTGTACCTCTGCTTTGTATACAAATGACACAATGGACGGTTTTGTATCCCAATCTCTTTGTTCAACATCAAAATACATTGACAGCATATCTGCCAATGTCTTATTACAGTATATTGTGAGGTAATTTGCTGTAGGTGGTGGGCAGTTATCCTGTGGGTGATGATGTAACATGAAATTATCTCTGATACTAGTCCGAATGGAAAACTTTTCCACAATCTGATATGATCACACAGGGTGCTCCGTTCTTCAAAATGGTGTTTTCTACAAGGAACTTTCCAATTTATGGAGCTTTGGCAGTCGGCATAGCTTTGGTGATAGCAAAACAGGTTGGGTATTCAGTGCACACTATTATTCATAGATTCCAATTTGTCTACTTTGGGAATCTCCCCAAGAGGTCGATTCCAATCCGGTGGAATGGAACCGTTGCAGACGAAACTGGTACAAGATGGCCTGGAGGTAATTATGGCACGTGCTTCCATCACTGGTATGGCTCACACAGTGTCTAAAGAATCAGTAGAGACCTGGCCAGTGATGTGGAGAGAGAGAGAGAGAGAGAGAGAGAGAGAGAGAGAGAGAGAGAGAGAGAGAGGAGGAAGAAAGAAACATTCACCACGAAAGAGTTAAGTAAATTGGTCACAAATTCATATTCATACAGGTATCAATGAAACATGCAAAACTGTGAACTTTGGTGGCCGACAGATGAATGTGTGATGCTACTATGTAATTTCACCGTGCAGTTGGCAAGGAGAGTAAACAACAGACATGTTGACACCAGAGCAGAATGTCTTTGCAAATTTCATTTTGTGTACTCACTGGGACAGTGACTATGCCTCATGCAGGCAAACAATATACACATATATTAGCAATTGAGGAAGGATATGTGGTTGGGCTCAAACAAGCTGGTTGGAGTAATCAACACCAACAAGGCCGTTTGCAGTGGTGTCAGGGAGATTCAGTCGGGAATCTAACTGACTGAAGTAGAATTGTTTTCAGTGATGAGTCTTGCTTCAAACTGTGCACCAATGACCAACGAAGATGTGTCTGGAGAAGCCCAGGACAGTGCTGCGATACCAACCTGACTGTTACCCACCATACAGCCTGATAACCAGGAGTGATGGTCTAATAGGGAGTGCAGCAACGACAGAGATTTCATACAGACTACCGATTCAACCACCGCCCTTGAAAGACAGTCGACTTCCTTTTGTTTGTGTCTGCTTTTAAATAACACTGTGACAATATATTCCTGATGCCTCAGTGCCCATCTAATCAGTACACCCAACAGAGCCTTCAGGCTAGGCAGCCAGCACAGGAAATGGAGGGCACTCATAACTGGGAATGGTTTGCCAAATAAAAAGGCCACAACATGTTGATGGCCCAAACAACTGCAAGACACACATTCTCAACTGCAGAGTAGTTCATTGGGGTCTAGGGGAGTATTCTGGAAGCATGAACTATCAGTATTTCAGCACCGTCCTGAATTTAAACTAGGACTGCACCCACATCACAACTGTTAACATCAGTGTGAAGTTCTGTCTCAATACTCTGATCATACAATGCTAAGACTAAAGATGATGTTAGTGTTTTCTTAATGACAAGAATACATTTCCCTCGCAGCTCATTCCCTGAAAATTTGGTATCTCCCTGCAGAATTTCCTGCAAGTGGCATGCCTTGGTGCAGAAGTCCTCTATCAATTGCTAGTAGTATGAGCACACTCCGAGTAAACTTCTCACATCACAAATGTGCTAAGGAGTTAGAAAATCTTCGACTACTCTTATTTTCTTGGAATCGGGATGAACTCCATTACCACAGTCTTCCACAACTGCCATAG
Source organism: Schistocerca americana (assembly GCF_021461395.2). Classification (NCBI taxonomy): domain Eukaryota; kingdom Metazoa; phylum Arthropoda; class Insecta; order Orthoptera; family Acrididae; genus Schistocerca; species Schistocerca americana. The sequence goes on from NC_060130.1 coordinate 404,773,785, forward strand.
AGAGAACATTTGGTAGTAGATAATACTTCTTTTGTCTGACTCCTTTTCTGTGCATTTCCTCGACATAGCTGCACCACTTGATGAATTTCTCAGTTGTTGTGATTTCCTTTACCAGAGGAGCTACATACATATTTTCTGTGACTCCTTTCAGCAAGTGTGAGATTTTGTCAGTTTCCATCATTTTTTGATTCAAAATTAGGCATAAGGCAAAAACATGCTGTATGTAGGACTGTCATTTCCCAATTACACTGAGCCTTGTTCTTCAATCGTTCTTCCAGTAAGAGGACTTGTTGCTGACTTTCACCAAATGTTTTCTTCAGTTTGTCCTGGATTTTGTCTCAGCTATCAAGTTTCTCTTTGTTGTTCACGAATCACTGATGAGCTGTACCATCCAAATAAAAGTACAAATTTGCCAAACACAATAAGTCATCCAACCTATTGTATTTGGTGACTTGGTCAAATATCTTTCAGCCATTTAGTCTCTGGACTAGCATCTCGGGAAAACACTGATGGATGCCTGTTGTGTAGGTGATTGATTGATTGAGGGAAGTTATGGGACTAAATGGCGAAGTAATCAGTCTCGCGATCCCAAGTTACACACGGAAGAGAGGGGGGTGAACTAAAAGTTTAGACACACACAGTAGAAGTTATAAAATGGTAGCCCAAATCTAAAAACTAGGAAAACACAGGGATCAAAGAATGGTCTTTGCAAGGGGGAGTGGCCATGTGTCCCAGGCCGAGAAAACCTGAAGAGAAGTCCCAATCACAAACACCCTTCCCTACTCCAGGTGTAAAACAAAACCTTATATCTGAAAATAAAAACCACATTCCTGGAGGAAACTAAGGACCAGTTCAACCACCCACGAATCGTCTGCTAATACAAAACTTCTGGAAGACTGTACTTAGTATGAAGGGCCAAAAGAAGGGGACATTCCACCAATATATGGGATACTGTCAGTCTGGCTCTATAACCACATTATGGCGGTGGTTCATTACACAAGATGAAACAAAGAGTGAGCCTGGTATGACTAATGTGTAGACTGCATAAGACAGTGGACTCCTTCCAAGAGGAGTGGAAGGTAAAGTGCCAAACCGTAGCACACTCCTTTAAATTGTCCACAGTTTATTACTGACAGCAGTATCACACCAGACGTCATGCCACTTTTGGGCAATGAGAGATGTTACATAGACCTGCAGCTGGAATCATGAAACAGAATGGGGGTAAGTATCTGCATCTCTAGCCAAACGGTCAGCCAGTTCATTCCCTGGGATGCCCACATGACTTGGGACACTGAGAAAGACAAATGAACAGACAGCACGGCCAAGGGCAGAGAGAAGGTCATGGATAACAGAGACTAATGGGTGATGAGAGTAGTATTGGTTGATAGCCTGCAGGCTGCTCATTGAGTCTGTACATATTAAAACACTATGGAGGGAGGCCTGAGAAACAAAATGGAGGGTTCTGCAAATGGCTAGGAACTCTGCTGTGAACACACTAAAACTAAATGATCCCGGCAATAAATGGTGTTCTAAGCCAGAAGGAGATGCGAAAGTATACCCTGCATTTTCTATCATCTTAGAACCATCAGTGTAGAAGATGGTAGCACCCTGGAACTCTGCAAGGATGGAATGTACAAGACACTGGAAAACCATATGGGCGACAGTGACCTCAGGACACTGGAATAGTTCGGTGCTAATCCGTGGCCTAGGCACCATCCAAGAGAGTGTGCGGGAGGAAATACAAGGAATGGATTCCAGTGAGTGAAGGGCGGTTATCAGGAGGGAGACATTCCTTGTTTGCAAAGAGGGCAGGGTACACACAATGGTCAAGGAATTGGCAAATGGTAATTTGCTACATCGCTTTTGGAGGGGAGGGCTTCCCACTTCTGTGAGAAGACTGTCAACGAGACTAGTGCGAAAGGCACCAATAGCCAGAAACATCCCACAATGAAGGACAGGGTCAAGGAGTTTCAAAGTGGAGGGAACTGCTGAACCATAAACCTGACGACCATAATCTAGTCTGGACAAGACTAGAGCACCATGCATGTAGTCTTTAGGTGGCAAATATGAGGCAGCCACATCAGCTTTATATCAAAAATAAGGTCCAAGAAACGGGTCTGTGCTACCACATCAAGGAGCTGGTCGCCTAAATAAAGTTCTGCATTGGGATGAACTGTGGGTCAACGACAAAAATGCATAATAATAAGATGGTCAATTAGGAGACCCCTACCCATTGAAGTGGTACTCCCCCACAGCGAGTGCTGGACACTGAAGTCCCTGAGGAGGAGAAATGGGGAGCGGGAGTTGCTGTATTAAGGCACACAGTTCAACATAATGAAGTGGCCTATCTGGAGAGAGGTAGACACTGCAAACAGTGAGTGCAGGAGCCTCTTGCACTCTAACTACTATTGCTTCCAGGTTGGTAAGAAGGACGATCCATTCACTAATGACATTAGCGTGAACCTAAGTGCAGACCCCTCCAGATGCTACCCCAGAGCCGGCATGGTCCTGATAAAACACAGAACATTGAAAAGTGGTCATCATGGAATGTGTTTCTTGAAGAGAAAGACAGAATGCAGAATAGGAGGAAACAAGATGACATATTTCCAGTAGCTGACGACAGTATCCATTGCAATTCCGCTGGATCATGTGGCATAAAGGAGTTGAAAGGTGGTCATTTCATTTGGTCAGTGGTCGTCACCGATTAGGATAGGGTGACATACATAAATAAGATGTCAGACTAAGGTTGCGAAGGGGGAGACGGCATTTCCGGGGGCATTGAGCGGGGGGGGGGGGGGGGGGGGGGGAGGTGTCATTTCTTCTCTTTCAGAGGTGGGGGAGGGCAGGGCGCAGAAGGAGTACAGACGTCTGCAAGATCTGGAACCCAAAGAGAGTCAGCAACCTTGGGGTGCACAAATGGTGCATCTTGTGGCTGAGTTGTGGCCTGAGAGATGCTGGGGAGAGGGGTCCTAAGCGGGGGGGAGGGGGGGGGGGCAGGGGGGGGGCACACTTCGTTGGCCGGGGAGAGGGCGTGTGGCTCCTAAAGGAGAGGTTGTGGGAAGTGCAGGGGAGGGGCAGAGGAGAGTGGGGACAGGGATGGGGTAAGGAAGACATAAGACATAGGAGGGGAAAAGGATGAAACAGAGGCAAAAGTTGAAGAAACTGACACTGGATAGAGTGTCTCATATTTTTGGCGAGCTTCAGCATAAGACAGGCAATCTAGGGACTTATACTTCTGGATCTTCCTTTCTCTCTTATAAGCTGGGCAATCTGGTGAGTGAGGGAACTGGCGGTCATGACAACTGACACACACACAGGTGGCAGAACACAGGAGCTTCCTTCGTGGAGTGGGTGTCCACAGTCACCACACAAAGGTTCCGCCATACAGCAGGAAGACATATGCCCAAAACACAAGCATCGAAAGTACTTTATGGGTGGTGGGATGTACAGCTTCTCATCTCATCTGTAGCACATAACCTTGACCTCCTCTGGGAGGATATCCCCCTCAAAAGCCAGAACGGAGGCGTTGGTATCGGTGTGGTTGTCTTTGCGATCTTTCTGCACACGTCGAACAAAATGAACACCGTGCCGCTCCAGATTAGCCATGAGTTCCTCATCAGTTTGCAGGATGAGATCCCTATGAAAAATCACTCCCTGGACAATATTGAGAGACTGTTGAGGACTAATAGACAATGTGACATTGCCAAGATGATCACAAGCATGAAGAGCTGCAGATTAAGTGGCAGAAGCAGCTTTGATCAACAGAGAGTGGGACCACATCTTACTGAGAGACTCTACTTCACCGAACTTGTCGTTGATATTATCCAAAAAACAAAAACGATGGCTTTATGGTGGTGAATGTGTCCCCGTCCATCCTAGTATAGATGAGGTAGTGGGGAAAGTGTTTCACCCTAAGATGGTGAGCCTGGGTCTCCTCCCATGGTGTAGCCAGGGAAGGGAAGGCTGCTGCATCATGCGATGCAGCATTCACTATTGAGAACGTCAGATTTTTGCAGCTTGATGTACTTCATGTGCCAAGCATCCACCCTGATACCACCCACTCTGATCAGGGGCTCTCCCCACGGGCGCCACCCAGCCACATCAAAGGCCGCCTGGCACGGCCGCTATTGCCGGGAGTTTCAATGCTCAAAGAAGATAAGTAACCACTCCTTGGCATACATGGGGAGGTAACAGCTCAGGTATCAGTAGTGTGACCTCTGTGTTGTCAGGGGGCTCAGCCAGGTAGGTACGTGACAGTCCCACCACATAGACTGGCTACACATGCTGGTGAATTAGCAGGGTGGAGAGGGGCTACGGCAGGGAAGGAAGAGGGGCTGGAAGGGGGTAGAGGAATCCACTCCATAGATGCTAGGGGAGGAGTTCTTCCCCAAATGGCTCACACTAAAAACAGAAAATTTCAAAGTGGAGGTCAAACCGAAGTGCAGACCTAAACACCACAAAGGATGAAAGAGAACAGGTGGGAGGGACAAAATTGCAAGCAATACAGGGAACCAGGTGGATAGCCAGGCCGACATAAATCAGAACACCAACAAAGGGGAAGGCAGGGGCAGTGGGAAAGGAGCAAGGATAGGGATGGAGGGAGGGGCAGGGTGAAGGAAATGCAGCCTCGGGGCCCCGTGTGCGTCACGCATGAACTCATGAAAGAGCCACAAGCCCAATTGGGGGGGGGGACGTATCTGACTTCTTGTTTTGGAACCCATTGGTATCCTGAATATTTGAACCTAGGCAACCATTTACAGCTTGTATTCCAGTTCCTGTCCATGTAAGCTACGGCTTTTGTGTTACCTGATTAGAGCAATGGTGCTGTAGCTGTTTTAAAGCAACCACCATCTCCACCAAATAATGTCACATCATAATCAAGTCCCAAGTCCAAATTCGAAAGCACATTCATCAATGAAATACAACACTTATCAATGAAAACATGTTTATTACAAACACCAATGTAGACCCAGAACAGAACTGAACTCGTGGGTGGAGAGCGCTACTATTTATACAAACATCGAATATTCCAGAACACACAAACATCATAAACATAAGAAATTACAAGGACCTTCGAGAAGTAATAATACTAAATAACAAATAATTGCTGGTGGTCAGGTTTTAACTAGCAATTCGACTTCAAAAGAGAGAGAGAGAGAGAGAGAGAGAGAGAGAGAGAGAGAACATTTTTGACACTAAATGAGCATTAATGTTTTCCAATGTATCTTCTATATGAGATTTTGAAAACAACGGTAATTTTCAAAGTACAATGGATATCATTCACCTCACTTGACTGTAGAAAAAATGTTTGATAAATGTCATTTCTGTTGAATGAGGTCATCTTCACTGTTTGTCAACAATCAGTTATCAATGTGATGAACAACAGCTGAATACAGATGCACCACCAGCTGTTGTAAACATAAGTGAGAAGCACATGGCCAGATGTGCCATGCCATGGATGGTAGTCTTACTCTGATGGAACTAAGTTTTTAATACTTACTCTGAAAAGTATACTGCAGGTAAACATAATGGAGGTAATTAATACAACAAAGATGCGTATGATGGGAATGTTTCATCCACTCTTTACCTCCATTATCTATTATACTAATTGATCTTAATTATGCATTAGATTATGAACTTAAAGTAAGAACTTAATTCGTCTAAGAAAAAAGAAATTTTAAAGTCAATGCACAAAACAAATACTGAAATACAATATTTCAGTATCTGCTAGCTATAAATTTAGTTCTGTGTACTGTTTAGTCATTTCTTTAACACATGGAAAATGACAATTTTCTTTACCTTACAGAATGCAGTTTGTTATAACTTGCTTTCAACTGTATATATTCAAAACGTAAGAACTCTCTTACCAGTTATAAGGGTGGGATGTACATGGTTAATTGAAATAAGTCATTTATATGGGAATGGTACGGAACTACAACTTTGTAAGGCCATTGTATGTTTCTACTGACCACAAAGAGAAATAGTAAAGTAAATAACTCTGTGTGTGTGTGTGTGTGTGTGTGTGTGTGTGTAGAAGGGGGGGGAGGGGGACACTCGCGTAGCTTTCCTGTTACACTGGTGGATAAAATAGTTCACAAGTTCCCTTGTGATTATATTGTCCCATATATTTACCATCTCACTGCGAGTTGACGGGAAACAAGAGCAACATAAAAAACTGAATGACATTTTATCACAGGCAATCCAGTTAGGCACTCGGGCACAGTACCTTCAAAATCATCGAGGCACTAGCCTTTCCAAGTGCAAATATCAGTGGTCTACCACACATACTTGAACTGCCAAGATAAGCTGCAATAGATAAAAGTGTGTGAATGATACTGGGCATTGCTGGCTGGCTCATTTTTTATCACTGTACAGCCACAAGTGCAACAAGTCACATAAGTTTTTGTGCTGGAAAACAACAGGAGTGTAATCATATCACCCATAGCCACCTCCTCGGTATGGAAGTCAGTCTTCCACAAAAATAACCCTTCTGCTAGATCGTCACAGACCATGAGGATCAACATGGGCACAATAAACACCTTGTTGTGTGTTTGAAGCATGGAGAAAGTCACCTAGATTGATTATCTGGTTGTACTTCACATGTTCATACACATCTTCCAAGATGTGAGGTGTCGAAGAGCATATGATTTGATGGGTTCCTCTTTCTAAAAGCTACAGTTCAAGCCGATACTAGAAAACTCACATGGGAAGTGTTTGTGTTGAATGAAAAAGCTCATATTTTTAGGCACAAGTACGACAGTTATCAGCCAAATTTTAATATAGTCAGGAGCAAACTTGCAAACAGAACCTACTGCTAAAGATCCAGTATCTCCTTATTCAACCGAAATGGGTTAAAATGAAGAAACATTGCTCAATAAAATGTAGAAAACTAAAGAACAATGGCCTTGCCTCTTCACTGCACAAAACTTTTTGTTAAAACATTTATCTTACTGATTCACCTATATAGGTGTATAAAAGCAGTGCTGTTATCATAGGTTTCTTAAAATAAAGGCACAGTTATTAAGAAAGTTTCAAAAATGTGTTAGACAATATTTCAAAACCAAATCTTCTGCTTATTAACTGCAACTGTCTAAACACATTATGCTATGTGACCAAGCATCCAAGGAATAACTCAAACTTCATCGTCACATATTTTCAGTTATTTTCATAGACAGTGGCTGCATTGATAAACTGATGTCAGTGTTTCAATGGACACTAAAGGAGCATTTTAGCTAATTAGTTGTAGCAGCATGGAAGCAAGTGTCCTGTATAATCTCTGTAGGTCATTGCCTCGTAAGAGAGATTTTACTACACAGTGAAAAGCACAGTCGTTATAACAATATACAGGTATGACAAGTTTACTATGTTAATTACTTTCCATACTATACAATGTCACACAATCTGCACTTTTGTTGTGGCAATTAGACAGAGATGTCTATGAAATTGTGAGCAATCTCTTGTGACATAGCAGCACATCAATGAGAATGCTGCAGCTACCAATACCATGGTGAACAACATGACACATGTGTAAGTCTCTCACTCGAGCCAACAATAAAACCTGGGGGGCCTGGAAAGGCTCGAGCAGTTGTCTGCGTTTACTGACAAACTTTTGATCTCTAGCACGTACCTATTGCTTGGCTGCTTAATGGAATGACTTCAGCTATAGATACTTCTTGCCCATCATTCAGGGTTACTTATTCTTCCTCATGCTGTCTGCCGATGGTCGCAGTCTTGGTAAAAATCTCTAACAATTTAGTAATCTTATGTCTACCTGTATTATTTAGGAATAAAGGAGATGGCTCACCGAAAGGCAGAAGTGCTATGTCATCAACAGGTACAGAGCTTTGCTTTGCTATCTTTCAGAATGAAATTCCTCACACACACACATGCTTGTCTCCCAACATTGTGCCACACATGTAGCGAGACAGGTGTGTGTGTGTGTGTGTGTGTGTGTGTGTGTGTGTGTGTGTGTGTGTGTGTGGAGGAGGGTTCTGCTACAAGCTTGAGAGTGGAATTTCATTCAGAAAGCTAGCAAAGCAAAGCTCTGTACCTTTTGTTTGTGTACCTGTTGACAACGTAGCACTTCTGCCTTTCGGTGAGCCATTTCCTTTATTCCTAAATAATACAGATAGACATAAGATTACTAAACTGTTAGAGATTTCTACCAAGACTACGACCATTGGCAGACAGCATGAGGAAGAACACGTAACCCTGAATGACGGGCAAGAAGTATCTATAGCTGAAGTTGAAAATGCACTTAAATGAGAAACAGAAAAGCCCCTGCAAAGGATATGATACCAAATAAAATTTAAATAAAAAATAAAATTTCTGCTACAAGCTTGAGAAAGGACTTTCATTCTGAAAGCTAGCAAAGCAAAGCTCTGTACCTTTTGTTTGTATACCTGTCGATGACGCAGTGCTTCTGTCTTTCGGTGAGTTGCCTCCTTTATTCCTAAATAATTCGTTATTCTCGACCAGAACTTTCCATACATTATTATGTCTATCTGCGACACTCTTCCTTCTAGTTCTTGAGTTCCATAATTGTAGATCTTCCTGTAGACATTCTGGTCTTTAAAAGTTTCATGTTTCAACTTTTTCAGTTGTTTGCACATGATCAGATCATCATTAAATTTCCTTAGATCTTTTCTTATTTCTTTCTGGGCAGTCTTATTAAGAGCTGTATATTCTGCTTGACTCCTTTCCATTGTCTCCTGTCTTCAATGAGTGGCATGGTACACCTGAAAGTTGGCTGTTACTAGATTTCTGGAGCAGGATCTGTTTTTCTGTACTTTGGATGCTTCCTGTAATTTTCTCAGCAAGTTTGTTTAGTTCAATGACACATTCTCAGATATTCTGTTGTATGAAGTTTCTCAGATAGTTTGCTGAAATTATGTTTTCTGTTTCAAAAATCACCCACTCTTAGGAAAGTGTGCTTTGTATCACCATTGATCACTCCCTGGTTTGATGACCACGGCTCTTCCATGTCTATTGAGATTGGATGGGTTTCTTAAAGAAGGCATTCAGAGAACAGAACTTTTCAGCTGTAATATATTCTACCATTCATTTACCTCTTTCAGTTCTACAGCCCAACGCATAGCTGCCAGAATTCCATAGGTCTCCATCTATATTTTGTCTTATTTTTGCATTGAAATCTCCCACGATGATACTCAATTGCATCTTCTAAGAATCTCTTCTTCATCAGAATTGCTGATTGGGGCATAAACTTGAGAGGATCTATATGCTAAATATGCTGTTCAATTTTCAGTCTATATCACTCTAAGAGAAATGCATACCATCTTGTGAATGAATTTTTTTATATTCCTGTTGACTAGAATAGCAACTTCACGTAAAGACATATCCTCATTATTTCATAAGATGACATGACCTGATGGCAGGGTCTCAGGTTTTTCTCCTTGTAGACTTGTCACCCAGGATATCCCATTAAATGTCTTGCAGTTATTGTTCTAGTCTGTTAGTTAGTGATGTAAGCTTTGACACACATGGCACAGCTGCAGGTATTTGCGGAAAACTGCACGCTGCATTTACTCCTATCAAATTCCATCCCAAATTTGCTCAAGTCTTCAGCTTCCTCATAGTTCTGGTGAATGTGGCTACTCTTATTTCTTTACTCTATCTCCTTGAATTTGTCCTCCCTCAGAATCCTTGAGACAAACTGATAAATAATCATTGAGAAATTCTTAGCATTTCTCTCTATTTACCAGGGTTAATTTAATTCGAAAATTCAAAATCACCACCGGAATTTACGGAAGGTGATTGGCATTTAAAACACCTTGCTTACCAGACGTGATGGTGAATTAATAATCTACATCTACATCTACATCTACATTGATACTCCGCAAGCCACCCAACGGTGTGTGGCGGAGGGTACTTTACGTGCCACTGTCATTACCTCCCTTTCCTGTTCCAGTCGCGTATGGTTCGCGGGAAGAACGACTGTCTGAAAGCCTCCGTGCGCGCTCTAATCTCTCTAATTTTACATTCGTGATCTCCTCGGGAGGTATAAGTAGGGGGAAGCAATATATTCGATACCTCATCCAGAAACGCACCCTCTCGAAACCTGGCGAGCAAGCTACACCGCGATGCAGAGCGCCTCTCTTGCAGAGTCTGCCACTTGAGTTTATTAAACATCTCCGTAACGCTATCACGGTTACCAAATAACCCAGTGACGAAACGCGCCGCTCTCCTTTGGATCTTCTCTATCTCCACCGTCAACCCGACCTGGTACGGATCCCACACTGATGAGCAATACTCAAGTATAGGTCGAACGAGTGTTTTGTAAGCCACCTCCTTTGTTGATGGACTACATTTTCTAAGCACTCTCCCAATGAATCTCAACCTGGTACCCGCCTTACCAACAATTAGTTTTATATGATCATTCCACTTCAAATCGTTCCGTACGCATACTCCCAGATATTTTACAGAAGTAACTGCTACCAGTGTTTGTTCCGCTATCATATAATCATACAATAAAGGATCCTTCTTTCTATGTATTCGCAATACATTACATTTGTCTATGTTAAGGGTCAGTTGCCACTCCCTGCACCAAGTGCCTATCCGCTGCAGATCTTCCTGTATTTCGCTACAATTTTCTAATGCAGCAACTTCTCTGTATACTACAGCATCATCCGCGAAAAGCCGCATGGAACTTCCGACACTATCTACTAAGTCATTTATATATATTGTGAAAAGCAATGGTCCCATAACACTCCCCTGTGGCACGCCAGAGGTTACTTTAATGTCTGTAGACGTCTCTCCATTGATAACAACATGCTGTGTTCTGTTTGCTAAAAACTCTTCAATCCAGCCACACAGCTGGTCTGATATTCCGTAGGTTCTTACTTTGTTTATCAGGCGACAGTGCGGAACTGTATCGAACGCCTTCCGGAAGTCAAGAAAAATAGCATCTACCTGGGAGCCTGTATCTAATATTTTCTGGGTCTCATGAACAAATAAGGCGAGTTGGGTCTCACACGATCGCTGTTTCCGGAATCCATGTTGATTCCTACATAGTAGATTCTGGGTTTCCAGAAATGACATGATACGCGAGCAAAAAACATGTTCTAAAATTCTACAAGAGATCGACGTAAGAGATATAGGTCTACAGTTTTGCGCATCTGCTCGACGACCCTTCTTGAAGACTGGGACTATCTGTGCTCTTTTCCAATCATTTGGAACCCTCCGTTCCTCTAGAGACTTGCGGTACACGGCTGTTAGAAGGGGGCAAGTTCTTTCGCGTACTCTGTGTAGAATCGAATTGGTATCCCGTCAGGTCCAGTGGACTTTCCTCTATTGAGTGATTCCAGTTGCTTTTCTATTCCTTGGACACTTATTTCGATGTCAGCCATTTTTTCGATTGTGCGAGGATTTAGAGAAGGAACTGCAGTGCGGTCTTCCTCTGTGAAACAGCTTTGGAAAAAGGTGTTTAGTATTTCAGCTTTACGCGTGTCATCCTCTGTTTCAATGCCATCATCATCCCGTAGTGTCTGGATATGCTGTTTCGAGCCACTTACTGATTTAACGTAAGACCAGAACTTCCTAGGATTTTCTGTCAAGTCGGTACATAGAATTTTACTTTCGAATTCAATGAACGCTTCACGCATAGCCCTCCTTACGCTAACTTTGACATCGTTTAGCTTCTGTTTGTCTGAGAGGTTTTGGCTGCGTTTAAACTTGGAGTGGAGCTCTCTTTGCTTTCGCAGTAGTTTCCTAACTTTGTTGTTGTACCACGGTGGGTTTTTCCCGTCCCTCACAGGTTTACTCGGCACGTACCTGTCTAAAACGCATTTTACGATTGCCTTGAACTTTTTCCATAAACACTCAACATTGTCAGTGTCGGAACAGAAATTTTCGTTTTGATCTGTTAGGTAGTCTGAAATCTGCCTTCTATTACTCTTGCTAAACAGATAAACCTTCCTCCCTTTTTTTATATTCCTATTAACTTCCATATTCAGGGATGCTGCAACGGCCTTATGATCACTGATTCCCTGTTCTGTACATACAGATTCGAAAAGTTCGGGTCTGTTTGTTATCAGTAGGTCCAATATGTTATCTCCACGAGTCGGTTCTCTGTTTAATTGCTCGAGGTAATTTTCGGATAGTGCACTCAGTATAATGTCACTCGATGCTCTGTCCCTACCACCCGTCCTAAACATCTGAGTGTCCCAGTCTATATCTGGTAAATTGAAATCTCCACCTAAGACTATAACATGCTGAGAAAATTTATGTGAAATGTATTCCAAATTTTCTCTCAGTTGTTCTGCCACTAATGCTGCTGAGTCGGGAGGTCGGTAAAAGGAGCCAATTATTAACCTAGTTCGGTTGTTTAGTGTAACCTCCACCCATAATAATTCACAGGAACTATCCACTTCTACTTCACTACAGGATAAACTACTACTAACAGCGATGAACACTCCACCACCGGTTGCATGCAATCTATCCTTTCTAAACACCGTCTGTACCTTTGTAAAAATTTCGGCAGAATTTATCTCTGGCTTAAGCCAGCTTTCTGTACCTATAACGATTTCAGCTTCGGTGCTTTCTATCAGCGCTTGAAGTTCCGGTACTTTACAACGCAGCTTCGACAGTTGACAATTACAATACCGATTGCTGCTTGGTCCCCGCATGTCCTGACTTTGCCCCGCACCCGTTGAGGCTGTTGCCCTTTCTGTACTTGCCCAAGGCCATCTAACCTAAAAAACCACCCAGCCCACGCCACACAACCCCTGCTACCCGTGTAGCCGCTTGTTGCGTGTAGTGGACTCCTGACCTATCCAGCGCTAACTAACCCTAACCTGGGAAACAGATGTTATCTCTCCATACTACTACTACATCATCCACAAAGGCAGGGCTGCCCCTTCCATCAATTCCACCATACTGATGACCTCAAAAAATGAGGTTTTGCTCCTCACCCTCCTCCTTTCTCAACCAGGTTTAGGATCAGCTACGGCTTACGTACACAAATCCATGCAGTGGCTTCTAGTTTACGTTCTCAATGTTCGCAAAAGAAACAATATCAGTGATATATGGGACTGATAGTTTATTCCTGCAGCCTACGCCATTTTAATTTAGCATAAATGCCCAGCATTGTTTGCAGATTTGCTACACACTATGCACCTGCAGACGAATCACACTGTTCTCTAATATGCCCTGGGCAGTCAAGTTTGTCATGTAACATTAATGTTGGCATACCATTCCCTAGTAGTGATCCCAAAAATCATTCAAAATTTCAAACCCAATAAAAGCTCTGACCGCAATACGTCACTGCCTGCTATACTGTTGTTCGAACATCACAGCACAGCCCGGCCAGCCAACTTGCTCAGCTGTGCACCAATGAAAACTTTCTTGAAACTTCCTGTCAGATTAAAACTATGTGCCAGACATAGATTCGAATTTTGTACCTTTGCTTTTCATGGGCAAGAGCTTTAACAATTCAGCTACCGAAGCACAACTCACATCTGACCCCATAGCTCTACTTCTGCCATATCTCATCTCATAATTCCAAACTTCACGGAAGCTCTCCTGAAAAACTTGCAGGACTAGCACTCCTTAAAGAAAGGATATTGCAGAGTCATTGCTTAGACACAGCCTGGGGGTTGTTTCCAAAATCAAATTTTCACTCTGTGGTGGATGATATGAAACTTCCTGGCAGATTAAACCTGTTTGCCAGACCAAGTCATGAACTCAGGATCTTTTCCTTTCATGGGCAAGTGCTCTACTGGAAAACATCCCAAGTTTGAGTCTTGGCCTGGCACACTGTTTTAATCTGCCAAGAAGTTTCATATCAGCACACACTCTGCTGCCAAGTGAAAGTTTCATTGTGGGAACACTTCCTTTCTTGTCTGATAATGAGCAACAAGAATGTTCTTTCTATTTTACGTCTGTAGCTGCTGACACAAATGGAGCCACATCAGTAGTGTAAGCTGCAGTACGCCAACTAAATAATGAGTAAAAATCACTCTGGTTCCAATATACACAGTGTTTGTAATTAAATTTTCACTACCTGAGTCAGTGAAGATGGAAAACTATTTACCGTATGGGTACCCAACTTTATACGGATGATGTGGACTGTATGTTGCAGGATTTGCATTGTTAGCAGTGTTAGTGTTATGACTTGCCATTAGGTACAGGTTGAAACAAAATCATCAGTGCGTATTACAATTGCAGACAGTCAACATGACTCTGGACAAGGTGAGCAGAGCTTTACTCAAAAAGCTGTTTTCAAAAAACAACAGCAATAGTGGTGCAGATCTTCGCAAGTATTGGCACATAAAATGAATATGGAGAGGTCCTCTTCCTGCACTGGGGTTGAAGAACTCGATCTAGAAGTTGGAATTCACTGGCGATTTGGGAATTGCTCCTGCAAGCAATTGCGCTACAAATTGTTGAAGAATTTACTGTTGCCATAGCTAAGAATACTGAGCACAATGCACAACCTTCAAGCAGTGCACAAGCTGTGTTATGATAACTGAAAATTTCATGGTCCACCATTTGAAAAGCACTGCAAACAATTTCGAAATGGTATACCTAGAGCCGTTCCAGTCAGTTGTTGATGCAGATGGATGTCACATTGAGCAACATTTGTAACCTAGACTGTAAACATGGTACGCAATTAACAAATGTTATCCCTCTTGCGTGGAAATTAACACGTGTTTCTTTCAATGGTTTATTCGGTACATCTCTTCCACATGTCCTTACAAACGTTTCCACAAAGTTTCATTGTCCTACGGAAGTTTAATTATGACCATCCTGCACATCATGTTGTTAACAGCCCAGTGCTCAACTGGCTTGAGTAAGCCTGCAAGATGTTCACTACATCCACAACAAATTAGCATCCAGTTCCCTTTCAAAGGAAAGTGACACAGTCGATGCAATGGACAGCCTACAAACATGTTATCAGTTAGGAGCTCCACCACTGCCAAGTGTACTGCACTGATCTATCTCTTTGCAGCAAAGAATTCATTCCATGTAAAGAGAACTCAAATAGAAAGACATCTCTTGCAAAGTCATAGTCACTGTAGTTACAAAACAGTTATTTCAAATATTTTTGAGCTAAATTTCTTTACCAAATTTGATTCCCTATTCAAGATTCTATCAATTTAATCACTCCAGAGATTCATTTTCATAGGTTGGAAATTGTACATCAACACCAATCTTCTACATTCTTCATTACTGTTTTTGGGCACAAAAATATCATTACAGCAAATATCAGTATTAAGCCCAAGTCAATTACAAAGTGTTGCAGGGGCTGACCCATCGGCATTAAATCAAGAACAAAATTCTCCCCAACCCCTGACAATCATTGAGCCTGTAGCTTCCTGTAACTGTGCTGTATCTCTAGAAATAATCAGGAAACTTCCTGCTAACTCAGGTTGTGCGATCAATTCAAATCGACAATAAATGCCGAATTAATGGTGGCTTCATATGTGATACCCTGACAAGAGTAAGGTTAGCACTTTTACAGAGTCTATCTAGTGGGTGCATGTTTGCACTTACCACTAGATGTGAAATCTATGTCAGGGTGGTTAACATCCCCTTTAGCCTCATTCACTAACTTTGCCTCCCACTTGCATTGGCAAGTGTACACTGCCTACATTTCCTTATATAAGCAAATCATTTAAGTAATATTACAGTTAAAGGTGAGAGCAAAGACAGGCAACTATTCAACTCATAAGCTGTGTTTACAGGCTTCCAAAAAACTGTGTTTATCTCATAATTCTGACAGTCGTAAAAACAATATTTTGAAACTGCAATGCCAACAGGACCGTAAGAGGCAAAAAATCTATGTTTAATGATTGAAAATATTAACTGGGCTGTTGAAATTATAATACAGATATATGTAAATACACCTAAAAGACTCTTAAGCGCCCTGACAAATATTTGTATGAAATTTTCATAGGACTATTCACTCGCTCATGATAGTAGAATCTCTCGGAACTTACACTGACATTTTATATCAAACCAGTTGTGTGATTTTAGTCCTCAGCAATGGCATATTGAAACATGGACATTGTGTTTGACAGCATCCAATCCTCTTGCAAATTTGCTTTGATAGTTTCTCTTCAGGTACCATCCTGTATTATTGACAGAGCCAATCTCGATGTGGTAACTAAGGAGAAAGAACACTACCTGCACATACAGCAAGTTTAACAGTCTTTGTACTGAAACCTCTGGGGATGATAGATCATGTTATGAGGAAGAACTTCTGCTAGGGGCAAAATATTGACAGACTCTTCCTGGCAACACTAGGATTCCTTATGTATTGGCTCTGAGCACTATGGGACTTAACATCTGTGGTCATCAGTCCCCTAGAACTCAGAACTACTTAAACCTAACTAACCTAAGGACATCACACACATTCATGCCCGAGGCAGGATTCGAACCTGTGATCGTAGCAGCCGCGCGGTTCCGGACTGAGCGCCTAGAACCGCTAGACCACCCTTATGTATTGGTTATGCACCTTATAGAGGTGGCAAGGCAGGGTACCCTACCTTGTGCATATGCAGTTGTGTTGCCTATAATACAGTCATCTGACTAGCATGGAAGGGGATGGGCTGAGCAAAATTAAAGTTCCTGATTCACTTCTAAACTATCTTTTTCCACTTATAGATACTAAGTCTCATGGGCTTCTTGTCAAAATCACTGACATTTTATTGGGGCAGGTAGTATGCAGCACACCTGGTTAGTAGAACCCACTAGTTCGGTGAAATCTCGTCGTTCATTGGCCAGTAAATACTAAAAAGACACCTAGCATTGCCAGGAAGTGTAAGCAAGCTAACTCTTTGTCTGTAACAAAAGCTGTATCTCATGATTTAATCTCCCCTAAATGTTTGATGCAAAGACTTTGAAACACCCTGTATATTTTCACATACCACTGTGCAACACACAGCATAGCATACTATACCATTATAAGACATTCCCTACACTGTTCCATCCACATATATAGCAAAGTCAAAAAGAGCTCCGTTTGCATCAGTCTTTCCTTTTGTCAATAATGAATACTGCAGGTATGTTTTATAGGGTACCTAAAATATTGTTTCTGCAGTCATATAACTTCTGAACTGACTGAACTAGTTACCATTAGTACCGTCTTCCTCCCTCAACCCTTCACTGATTTGACCTGTTGGTCCCACTTTACAGGGTGGTTGTAATTAAAGTTTCACTACATGAGAGGGCATACATGAAAAAATGAGTGATTGTAGGACAACATTTGTAAGGATGGGCAGAAGAAAAATAATGAATAACCACAAAAGAAACACATTTTAATTTCCACATGAGAGGGTAACATTTGTCAACTGTGTACCAAATTTAAATTCCACGTTATAAATGTTGCTCAATGTGATGACCATCAGCATCCATGACAGCCTGGAACCACACTCGAGATTGTTCTACTGCTGCCCGAAATACCACAGGTCGAGTGTTGCTATGCTCATCTTCAATCTCCATGTGTTAGTATCCTGTTGATAAACCCTGTCTTCAAGGTAACCACATAGTCAGAAAACACACAGATCCAAATCTGGTGATATTGGTGGCCACACAGGTTAGAATGATTGGCCAATGATTCGGTTTCCTTCAAATTTGTTATGGAGTGACCTCACGAACAATGGACCGATACTTGTGAAGAGCAGCAGCACTATTGCTGTAGTTCAACTTGATTTATGAGTAAAGCCCTACCCACCTTGTCCTGATCCATGCTGGCTGACTGCAACTGCAATGCAAACTGATGCAAGTGTTTCAACCCTACACACCATCCTAGTGCCGGCACCTAGTGGCAAGTCACAACACTACACTACCAACAACACAAATCCTGCAATGCACAATCTGAAGATCATTCCAATAAAGTTGGGTACTCATACGGTAAACAGTTTTCTGTACAGACTAGCACAAGTGATGAAAGTTTAATTATAACTATCCTGTATATCATTCTAACAAAACTTGCTCAAGACGTTTATCACCAGTGCTATAATATAATATGATGATAATTGTACTTCGCAGTTTCTGCACAAATAGTACAATAGAATGAAAGCCTGGCAAAGCAGTATGATACAATACAGTGCTGAAACACACAATAAACTCCCAGTTCAACTTTGAAAGCACAAGATTCCACAAAAAGACTGCAGTGATAGCATGAAATGGGACCTCCCCAAGCACAGTCATAAAAGTTCTTGAGGGGAGGACCTACACTAGTAGTGTCAATGAAACCCTTCATAGTTATTTACTTTCAATTTCATCTTCCTTTTATCTTTTGTGCCTTATCTTGTATTTTCTTTAATTTGGCCTCATCACTAATATTACAGTTTCTTTTGTCTTACTCCATAGCTACCCACTTTTCATTCACCTAACATGCGACTATGAATCTGTTCCTTCATTATTTGTAATTTTCATACTGTCCCACCTACACGTCCATCTTCAAATCTTCTGAAACTTCACGTTAGCAGTATTCCACTTTCTTACTGACAATAATTGCAAACACTTCCTTGGTTTCTTGCAAGGATGTGTGTGTACCCATCCCATCAACTGCATTTTTGTTCCACAGCTGACATACTTCACTCAACTGTTGTCCCCAGTTACAATACGACTAATAACTGTGTTACAATTTTTCTCATATTCTTCAAGGATGGTCAGTGCTGCAGCCAGTCTCTCTTTTTTTTTAGGTCTCCCGTTAGGATTTTGGGAACCCACCTAGCACAAAATTTGTGGTAAACCAGCTTTTCTGCCACAATCTCATGCACCAAACTCCGTGAAATTTGAGGAAATGTTGCAGAAGTCCCATAACCATGAAATAATGTTTATCGGAAATTTTGTCGTTGATTTTTGTCACCAATTCATCAGTCACAAGGCTACTTCTACCACTGCGGTCCTCATAGTAAACATTAGTATGAAAATTTTTAAAATCAATGGACCATTGGCTAACTGGGTTTTCAATCACTATTCGTTTTCCGTACGTCACAAATGTCGCGATAAATTTCAATTGGTTTGCAGTTTTCTTGCCAACAAAAACCTAATCACAAAACACACATCACAAGTGGCAGGATTTTCTTTTGCAACGCACATTCTAACACATCACAGAAAGCAAAGCAGCAGAGAGACAGACCACACACTACCACTGCTGGATGCGTACTGAGTGTAGGAACGTTTTGGCACAATGATGGCAGCCGTAGCCCTGTCCACCACTGCTATAGACCAAAATATCTTACTTTCTGGATAGCCTTCGTATAACACAGACATTGAAAAGAAGTACAACGAGAAATGACTATTACATGTTAGTGGGAAATTAACAACAATGCAGAAATAAGTTTTCATGGGTTTTGTAATTCACTTACTCAGGAAAGACACATTACCAAAAAAATTTATAAATTTTTTTGTAGTCTTGTTATCTGCAAAATGACTCACTGTTCCTCATCCTGTCGCAATAATGTCCGACCCATTGTGTGAACAATATTCCCAAGCACTCACATCTTCAAAAGATGATGTCCAGTTTGCAGAATGCTTTTTCGCAGGTAAAGGTTGGTCAGTCGATCTCTCTCTCTCTCTCTCTCTCTCTCTCTCTCTCACACACACACACACACACACACACACACACACACAAAGGAGGGCGAGGGAGGGAGGGAGGGAGGGAGGGAGGGAGGGAGAGAGATAAAAACACTGACACAACTTTGTCATATTCCATGTAGAAAAAGCCAAAATCTACTTAGTCAAGTTTGTTATACCTTATTAAAAATGAGTATAACATTTTCAAAAGAAAGACTAAGTACACAGACGAATAAAACTAACATATCTAAGGCATACTTTGTCTTTTACTTGAAGTTCTACAGCAGAGCTTGGAAGGTCATCTAAAATCTGCAGCTGGTCTTCATCCATTTTGATCTGTATCTCTTTTTTTGAACCTGTAACACAAAATAATTTCACTTAGGTTCATGCCATAAAACAGTACAGTAAAAAATGTAACTGCGACAATACACATTCATCACATACTTGATACACATATCACATATTTGATACACATATGCTTACTAGTTACACCCAAAAAGGTGCAACAACCAACCTTATGACCAAGAAGCACATTTACAGATCTTCACCATTAATTACAAAAAGGACATATATTCGTCCAATTTTGACACTGATGCTGAAAGTCCAATTTTGACACTGATGCTGAAATAATGCACACTCTTATATTTCAGTTACATCCAGTAGATTACTCTTGTTGCTCTGTGGACATACCTTGCTCATTCCTTAAGTCAGGTTGTTCAGACTCAAGAGCTCAGCCACAGGCCACCTGCAGGTCTGGTAGCCTGGGGTGTGCAGAAAGGTGATATGCTAGCAATGAGGCAAACCAGGCCATAACCTACATGGTTGCACTACCCTGTCGAAAGTGCCTACAGGCAGAGGTGGCCATGTGCAGATTACGGTGCAATAAGGCTACCTGATAGATGATAGCCTGTACAGCCTTTACCTGCCTGTGGATGAGGTGGCAGGAACTTCAGCCCCATGGGAGAGGGTTTGAACAGCCTGTCTCAGCTGACTTCTAACACATTAGTCCTTCCTTATTTTCTTTCTATTCTATCCAACATCATAATGAAAAACTGCATGGTTCTCAAAATAGAGTGGTTAATTCAAATATCATCTACAAGTTAGTCATCTCAATTTCTTTCCGGTAAGTATCTATTCTTTCTCATATCTGAGACACTTACATTTCCTTTCGCTATCCATGTCGTAGACACTGGGTGGTGAATACTGATATTTATCAACTAAGTACAACAATACTGCTTAAAATATTTGCATTATGAAAAAAATGCCTGCATTAATATCACAAACACAATACAAGAAATACCTACGGGAGATATACACACTGAAGAAAAAATGTCACATTTGGTGGTTGGCACATGATCCCTCACCACAATTCAAGGCGAAAGTGTATCTAGCAATACCTAGTCCCGCCAATAGTTTTCATGGAAAGTGATTTAAGAAATAAGGCTCCTGCAACGCTGTTAACTGCATGAAGCATGGCCAAGAACAGGTGGCATGAGCTCTGCACTGTGCTGGACCTGTCCCATTAGCTCAGCACTATAAACTTGTTCCTGTAAGTATTCACACAAACAAAACTCTAGTGGATTAAGGTCAGAGCCATGTAGAGGCCAGAACATTGGACCTCCATAACCAACCCATTTCTCTGGAAATGCTTCACTTAAATATTTACACACATTCATTCCAAATCGTGGCGTGCACCATCATGCTGAAACAAAAGCTGTTGCCGAATACCAAAAGGAATGTATTCTAACACATCAGGCAAAGTATTGCAAAGATACACAAGATACAGAGAGGCATTCGAACGACCCAAAAGTATTCCCCCCCTTGACTTCAGCCCACAGGTTCATGCCAAAGTGTGCCTGAATGCCACATTCATGGTGTACTGTGGGTCATGTTCTAACCAATAATGGCTGTTGTGAAGGTTGAAAATACCTACATGAGTGAAGCTAGATTCGTCACTCTATATCACATTATTTGTATAATGTTTGTTATCTTCCACTTGGTGCAAAAGCCATCTGAAAAACTGTACTCATTGAATGTGGTCTTCTTGCCACTGGCGTTTAACTAATGTGTAATGATATGCATGCAGTTCTTTATCACGCAACACTTCAACATCCAATCTCTGAGATATCTGCAACTGCCCTGCGATATAATGGGTACTTTGTCGAGGCGACTAGTGAATGGTTTCAAGAATGGGGTCCTCTGTTTGTGGAGTACGTCTATTCCTTGGACGACCTGGCATTGCTCCATGCAATGAAAAACTTTATCAGGATGGTGCCTTTGAGGGTACCATGTACAATATGCACGAGCAGCAGCAGCAGCTTGATTGTCGGATGCACCTGGCACTAAAAGCATAACCACGTATTCATCACCTGTGCACTCCATCAGGAATCTGCCCTACATGAACCTGACAGGCCCAATTTTGGTTGTGCACTGTGTGGTTAGTAGACATATGAATGTAGTTTAATGGATCCCACTGTCATGTATTAGGCCTCTGTCATGTGACAAAACGATGTCCTGCTCACGAATGATGGGGACTATGGAATGGACTTGTAAAAAATAAGAAAAGGAACCTCATGAGGATTCGAACCCTAGCTCCATGGTGGATGAGGGTTTGATGTCCCAGCAATCTACTCAATGAGCTACAATGACTGGTATGGTAGTGTGGGGTGATACACATTCATCTTTACACACCGATGTGCTGCATGATGTGACAGTGTTGCCAGGTCCACATTTTCATATATGTGTTTTCAAAATGTGCCCGATCTGATTTTGCTACAATGTCTTGAAACTGGATGAAGAATCACATGCCAACCTTCAAGTGTGGCATTTTTTCTTCGCCCTGTATATTAAACTAATGATTTATCACAAGGCTGTTACAAAATAATGAGGTGCCACATGCAACCATTAATATGACTAAACCAATAACAAAAGTTTTTGTTTATAACGACATAAAATAATCTCCAGGAAATTACAAATCATTCTCAGATGTGTATATTCAGTGAACTCAGCCTAAATGGTAACCAAAACGGTGATAGTGTTGGAACATTTGTATATTACCTATTTCTTTTAAGCGTAAAAGGCTTAGCACCCATCGGGCTGCATGGTCTTCTTTGGAAACAAGAAAAGAAGGCACAGAGAGTAAAAGTAAGATCTACAAATGTATATGCTAAGGATTAATTGAAGGAAGCAATATGATAATGAGTTACTACAGGCAATCCCCAATGACTCATAAAAGCCATGGAAATCTGTCAATAGTTTCAACAATGTAGCAAAAACTGTAACAATTTGAGTTGTGTTTTGTTTTTAATTGTGTTTGAAAACCACTAGTGATAATCCTTTGAAAGAATCTGTCATTTCTTTTGATTTGTATTGCCACATCTTTTGTAATGAAGTCAATTCTTTTAACTGGTTTTCGAGCAATATGTAATGTCCAATTTCAGTACATTATTCTTTGATGACACAGTTTTCAATTGGCACTGTGCCCATATAACAGTGGATTTGAGATAGTATACTGTAGGTAACTGCATACAACTTGAAGCCTTACAACACCCCTAAAATGCTAATGAACCGTTATTTCCATTAGAGGTGCATTTCTCATTTCTGTAAAATTGAAAGAATTAATTCAGAAAGTGAAAGGATGTGAACTTAATGAAGTTCTGAATGCAAACATTTCAAATAGAAAATGCATTTTTATCACTAACGCATAACTTACAGGGAAACTTACATTGCGTCCTATACTTAAAATCTGCACACCCAACAATCACAATTGTATGTGATTTTAACTTAACTGTAATTCAAAATAAGCCATGGGTCCATTGTTGCACCTCCAGAAGCATTACTCAAAGTATTTCAAAACGATATAGAAATGAGGATACTAACCTTTTCCTAACTTCCCCTTCATTTTTCCAGTTTTTCCATGGTGAGTCTTCATTTTCCCCATTTTTGTAGAACCTTTGTTACGAGCTGGTGACATGCCAAATAGGGCATCAAACTTGTCTGGTGGTTTATTTGGAGTATTCCCTGTTGCTGGTAAGCTCTGCCTCAAATTCTTCTGTGGTGTCTGGGAGGCTCTTGTATTCATGGGTGGATATGCTGCAGTCGGTTTTACAGTCTCCGACGGCGGTTCAAACAAGTCATCACCCTCACTGGACCCTGGTGAATATGGTGAATCAAGGTCCATATCAACAACTTCTGTAGATGTATCTTGTATCTGTTCCTTCTGATCACCATTCTGTTGTCCTGTTGGCCTTTGTGGCACACTTTTCACGTACGAAATAGCTGTCACTTTCTCTGGAACAGTTTTGATACCTACTGTTCTCTGCTGAGACACAACAGGAGAGCTTGGAAGGTGGTGTGGAAGGTGATGAGATGATAGCTGAGGAACTGTAATGGTAATTGGAGTGCTAAAGACATTTGATCGGCTCACAGGTGTACTTGTTAAAGGTGAAATTGGAGTACTGGCAATACTACTGGGTAGGTTTGAATAATTACTTGGTGTGCTACAATGTGTAGGTGTAGATGTAACGGGCTGCTGCACTATATTCTGTTTGAGAAGCTTCTGTTGCTGAACTGTCATTGGAATAATTTTTATTTCTGGTGATAATGGGGTAATGTCAGAGTTCATAGGCACTATCATTGTAACAGACAAGGTACTTGACTTTTCGCCTGGCTCTGAAGGAGAAACTTCCACTTGCAACTGATGCTGTGATGCTCCAACAACAGATTCATCAATATTTGATGGTGAGCTCCCTAACATACTTTCAATCATGGTTAGAGATTTTGTTCTATCTGGAGAAAGAGTCACATCATCCCGCAAATTGTCAGAAGACTGTATTAGTGGAATCTCTGATGACATTTCTAAAGTTTTCTTTGCTGTATCATCTGGGTCACTTTGAATAGGGGAATCAGTCACACCTACAGAATGCTGCATCACTTCTTCACATGGTGTACCACTTGGACTTTGGAGTTCATCAATATGTACTTCTTCTCTTACAGGTGACGGTGTACCTGATTTTGTGGGATCAAATGGATCATAAGCATCAGGTGAAATAGGTGGAGAACATGGAGTTGTTGGCCCTCGTGGTTCAGGTGGTGTATTGGGACCTTTATGCATTATGTCCCTGTCGAGGTCCTCATCCATCTGTCTATCGGATTCATCCAGTACAGTGTCCTCAGCCATTAAATCATCATCCTCTTCTCTTAATGGATTACTAATTGAGCGCAGTTGAGGTTTTGCAGCTATTGAAAACTTTATTTGTGGTTCAGGTGGTGTCTTAGGACCTGTACTAGTATTCAGGTAGTTACCAACAGAACTCATAACTGGTGACTGAGATTCAGGAGTTCGTGCTGTTGCAGACATTTTGAGAGAGTTTTGTGGACTGAGTATTTCCTGGTGCATCATCCTGGTCATAATTCCATCTTCCATTTCAGTTTCTTTATCTCGTTGTGCATCATCACTGTCACTCAGAACTATGAGATCTCTGGGTGAAGGGGTTTGTTCACGAAATGGTGATTGATCTAAATCAATTATTGCAACTGGTTTTTGCCTAAGTAATGCAGCCAATCTCTTGTCCCCCTTTGTTCCCTTTTTGGATCTTCTGTTCAGAGTTTTATCAGTATTTGCTGCATTATTTAAGGCTTTGGATGTCTTTTCTTTCCCACTTTTATCTTTCCTGGATTTTTTAGTTGTTTGCCTACCTACATCAAATGTATCTTCTCTTTGTTTTCGCTTAGATGAATCTTTAGGCAAGGCACATATAGACGCTGATGTAACAGCTGCAGCTGCAGCGACAGCAGCATCTTTTGCACCGGGTCCTTTATTTGATTTGTTGAAATTCACGCTAACTAGAATATTGTCACCAGAAGTGAAAACTTCTTTGGATGGCAATGGAGATCTCTCTTTCCGCTTCTTGCGCTTCTCTGCTCCTGACTGGTCTTTGGATTTTCTCGAGTCCTTCTTCTTTTTATCTTTCTTTCGTTGCCTATCACTATCCTCCTTGCTATTGTTTACTATAACAGTGAGTTTTTTTGGTGGCTTTGCAACAGGGTTGGTCTTTTTTTCAAGCAATGGAACTCTTTCGTGTCGTTCTCTAGACCAGGATCTCGAGAACGACCTTGAGTAAGATCGATTGTACCGTCTTGCTGATGGTGAAGGAGATCGGGAATAAGATGAGCAGGAAACAGATCGTGATCTTGATCGAGACCACGATGATGTCCATGTGCGTGACCACGATCGACGATTCTTTGGAGGTCTTTTTTGTCTGGTAGCTGCTCTAGATCTGTCTTTACCTTCCCTTGACTTGTGGATGGATCTGCTTCTTGATCTATTTCTGAGCCTGCTGCCTGATCTTGATCGACTTCTTCTGTTTCTGCTCCTGGAGCGATCTCGACTCGCCTTTCTCTGTCTTTCTTTTGAACGGCTCTTTCGATTCCTATCTTTTAATTTTGATATAGATTTATTTTTTGATCTACTTCTCGATCTATATGACCTGCTACGAGAACGACTGCGGGATCGGTGTCTTGACCTCCTTGGTGACGAGCGGCCTTTCGCACGATTAGTCTTTGATCTTGACAAAGATACTGATCTGTCACGAGACTTACCACGTGATTTGGAACGTGACCGTGACCTACTATATGAACGATCCCGTGAGAGATCACGGCCAAATTCATCTTTCCGCTTTCTCTTTTTATCACTCACTATTTTTCTGACATCATATCTTTCCATGTCTTTTCTTTTCTCCTTCTTTTTCTTCTCTTTTTTAGGTAATTCTTTATCTTCATTTTCCTTTCTGCTTCCATCCTTACCTTTCTCTGTTGGTTTGATACTCTTGCTATCTCTATAGTTTCTTTCCTTAGTTCCTTTAGATGGTTTCTTCCATGATATAGAGTCATCTAATGTACTGCCTTTTCCCTTCACTGTTTCATCATCATCATTTACACTCAAATCTGCCCTGTCCCTGTCTCTGTCCATAGTTTTCTTTTTCTTTTTCTTCTTCTCTTCTTCAATTCCTGCGTGTACAGAAGACTCACTCATTTCTGCTTCATCTGCAGATCTTATTTCATTACTTTCAAGTCTTTTATCTTTGTCTAAAATTTTATCTTTCTGAGTGACATCAGTCAGTCTTGGACGCTCATCTACTATTTCACCCTCCTCATAGTCCACTGTTTCAGCAGGAGACAGGTCTTTTTCAAGCTGTGGTTTCTCAGCAGACACATCGTTGTCAGCTTTGCTGCTATCTTTCACTTCATCAGTAGCTTTCTTTCTTTTCTTTTGAGGGGAAATTTCACCATCTTCTTCACTCAAAAAACTAGTTTCATCATGACTCATATCATCATCAAAATTTATTGCTTCCTCAGTTTCTGATATTGTTTCAGTGTCCAGACCTTCCAGTCCAACTGGAGTTGCAGCAGGGAGACTACTATTCAGTGATGACGCTGTGTTACTTAGTGGCAATGCAGTCTTATTTTGTGAACCTGTCGCATTATTTGGTGACACTGCAGATACTGCAGAAGCAGCTCCTTCCACTAGATTTTCTGTCTCTCCGGACACATCTAGTTTCACATCTTCATGGTTTTTTGGATCATTCTCATCTCTGATTGCACTTTTTTCGTGGTTTTCAGAGGCACTTGACGTAACAGGATGAACGGCACTGAGATTACTCATTTGGTCAGCTATTTGTTCAACAGCTATAGCAGTAGTGTCTTTCTCTTCAGATGTGACAACTTTGCTTGGTTCTTCACAACTAGTGTTTTGGCTAATAGAACTACCGTCAGTACTACTGCTGGAACTACTACCACTGCTGCTACTACTGCTGCTACAACAGCTACTGCTGCTACTGCTACAACTACTGCTGCTGCGGCTGCTGCACTGAAGAGTTTTTGACAAACGTTCAATCATATCATCATTATTTTCTAATGGTTCATGTTGCACTTCTGAAATTGATCCTGACTCTTCCATCTGTTCATCATTATCTCTGCTCTCTTGGTTGTTATGGTCACTACTCGATTCAATCGGCATCTCCAGAATATCAGATTTTGCCTCACACTTTTCAACCTCTGCTTTGTCTTCATCTGTCATGACAGTGACAGGATCACTCTTATCTAAAGCACCTGTATTCTCTTCCGGTATTTCAGTTGCTTTCCGGGCTATGTCCATACTGTCAGCTGAGTAGATAGAGAAATTGGGACATTCTCCCTCATCATCGTCTTCATCACCAGATGCCAGAGCCTTGTTAATGGATGCTGAAGAGCTCTGAAGAGTACTGTTGATCACCTCCTTCACTGCTTCTGTTACAGCTTCAGTAACATGAACAGAACACTGTTTGCTCAGCTCACCATAGGTTGGTGACTGCAAGTAACTTGCATTTGAAGTACTCATATCTACCTTCTCCGATGAAGGAGGGCATGGTGGGAGTGGAATGTCTTCTTTATGCAGATTCTGAGATACAAGTGGCTCATCATCATCATCATCACTATCATCACATGGAACAGCTGGATCATACTTTTCGGACTCATCTGGTGATTTGGTAACATTATCCTTATGTGTATGGTCATCTGGATTGGGACGAATATCTATTACTAAAGAATCATTTGTTTCACTATCACTAGAATCTTGTTCACCAAGCCCTATAAGTAAAGCTGAAGGTTCTGGGGGTGGAGGAAGAACATCAAAATTACGTTCATTATCTTCATGCTCAGAAGCACAATTTTGTCCACCAGCACTGGATACTTCAATGTCACTATAAATATCTAAGTCGTCATCTTCTGTAACTTTCCGGTAAGTATTTTTCTTAGTGTCTCTCTCATTTGATGACTTTCCACTTGAGATATCTTGGTCATCAAGAAAGTCACTCTCTTCGAGTTGCCTTTCATCGGTGCTGCTAGCACTGAGGGATGTGGAAGGATGAGGATGTGTTCGCCTTACTGGAAATTGTGGTAATAAATTGAACCTACCAGGATTTGGTAAATCTGATGTGGTAGAACTGTTCTCTGGACCCAAGTAGCCTGTATATCCCAAATGACCTCTATCACTATCAAATCCAGAAATATGGGTACCTGAGTACATATGTCCACTATACTGGTATGATGAAGTTGATGTCCTTTCATACTGACTGTCCTTATTATGATGATATGATCCAGATGATCCAGGAGATCTTGAGTTGGAGTTACCAGGATAGAGTGGAACTTGAGAAACTCTTGTCTGGTTGTCTGTAACATTTACTCGGTTACTTGTATGGGACTCCCATGGAAATCTGCTATTTACACATGTTTGTTGACCCACATTGTTCGAAGATCCACTACTACCAGCATGGCTGGTAATAATGTTAGGACCACTATCTGCAACAGGGACAACACTAATTGCATCCCTTTGATTGAAAATATGGGAGGGCAATTCTTGTGGATTACTGTCATGTTGTATCCTATCCCGATATCCATCTGAGGATTCTGTAAACCTAGAAATGCTTTGTCCATCATCACTACCAGACATTGCCTTACTTGGCCTCTCCACTTTGGATGCCTTTTTAATAGTAATTGTACCATCTCTCCTAAGAGACATGGTCGTATTCCTTGAATGCCATAGGCCTTGGCTTTCCATTATGGAGTCCAGGAGATTGTGGCGGCTACTTGAAGTAGTGTCACGTGAGGTGCTTGGCCGAGGATTCGAATTAACATGAGGCCTTGGTGTGCTGCTCATCAAGCTTTGAGACAGTTTTCTTGCAGCCAAACGTCTTGCTGTTGTTGGTGACGACCTAGATCGGTGGCACAACATACTAGTGCCACCACCTTCATTTCCATTTTCACCGTCTGACCTGTAATTAACACATAACTCTTATATAATAACAGGCAGAGCAACATTGGACAATGTAACAGCAAAAAATGTGTGCATGTCACCAAATTTGGGTGTATCCATATTACACATCACCACAAATAATGTACCTCCATTAAGAAATTTTTACAAAAATACTGAAAACTGAAACTACTACTACTATGCAAGCCACACCATTTTTCACACTGTCTTTTAGATGTTGTATTTATTGTTGCTAATAAGGTGATTTCTGGAAATATTGTTGAGGTGAATAAAATATACCACAGAACAAAATTCAATATTGCTGCAAGAGCCAAAACGGCCAAATGCATGCAAATGGGCATGCCCTTCATATTGCAAAAAACATGTAAAATAATGTACTAAAATGTTTTTAAATTATGCAAAAATAATAACTATAGTTTACTAATTTGAACTTATGATGTGATGAATGTTTCAAAACACACAGCAAAAATGAGAATATTGGCCAGGTAATTTTTTTTTATTCGGAAAGTGAGACTTAAAGACTGCTGGCTGGAATCCTCTTTTGTAATATTACCCTTTTTCTTTATTAGTTTCTTCCTGATGGCAACAAAAACTGACTGCAGTTTGTGGGGCCAAGAGAGTATGTCTAAGAACGTATTTTCTTCATTATGCTTTTTCCTCTCGGTAACAGAGAGAATATTATAAAATATAAAAATTCAGTATTGCACAGTGTGTACAGGATGGCCGGGACACCTTAAGTCAGGACCTCACTTCAGACATCTATACTCCACATCCTAAAATTACTGAAATCCTTCTGTGACCAACAGGTGACTACCACAAAAAGGTAGATTTAGTTTTGATCCATCATTTACCACAGAAACAATAAATCATTACACCACCTGATTAAGTACAAAAAATTATATAACATGCCATGGCTTATCAGTGAGCCACACCATACCTATTTAGTTCAATAATGGCTCACTTCTTGGATACACAGAAGATGCATGTAAGGTACCCAAGTTTCCTAGCAATTACTTCCAGCACAGACTAAAAACAAATACCCCCCTCCTCTCTCTCTCTCTCTCTCTCTCTCTCTCTCTCTCTCTCTCTCTCTCTCTCTCTCTCTCACGCACATTCACAACAGGTTTAAACATCAATTAGCACTAGCAAAGACTCATACCCATCAGAAAAGTAGTCGAGACTATCATTTCCAAACAGGTTCAACGTAGGAATACCAGCTGATACCCGTTGCCGATTGAGACTGGAAGCTGGCACTGGGGCATGTGCAGTACTAGAACTCTGTGATCGACGGCATGGAACCAGTCCCAGATTTTCTGCTAAACGGGATCGTCCAGATTTTCTTACAGTCGAATCATCATCTTCTTCTTCACTATCCTCCACAGTCTGTGCAGAGCTTTCGGAAGTATTCCGCTGTCTCTGCCGCTGTCGCCGCCGCCTCCGCCGTTGTGTACGAAAAAATGACTGCTGAAAAAACAAAAATTACGATGTTTTACAATGTTTTCCCTCAGCCACAGTTTTATATACAATTACATTTGTTTCAATCTCTTTTCAGTACATGCCAAATGGAAGACACTTAAAAGTCAAGTATCATCCTAATTACTAGAGTGAAAATGAAACCTGCTCAGTTTAAAAAGTAAGAAGTGAGCTACAATGTTACTGATTACATGATTTGCATAAATTATTTCAGTAATTTCAGTCATGCTAAAAGTATTTAAATATGTTTTATTATGAAAATAATATGAGGAAATAAGCAGAAATCATAACAACAACATTTAAAATACATTAAAAAGTTAAATCATCAGGCAGTTTTCTTGTAGACTGAAGCAAAACAGAGAAAAGGAAAAACAAGCAGGTGAAAGGTAAGAAAGAGAAGGACCAGATATTTAATTCCTCTTCAAAGTCACAGATAAGATGGTAAATTTCTTATTAGTTAGTTTATTAACTACCTACATATGTCTAAAAATAATGATCACCTTTTTTAATTATGGCTAATTTTTCATTATCTAGACCAGGGCACATCTATTTGGGCAATATGTCTGACACAACCTGCCAAACTTCCCGAAGGATTCACATCACACATGAACTGCTTCCATCTCTTTATTATGAACTAAATGCACAAGCTGGTGTAGTTGCACCATGTACCTTCCTCACTTGTGGAAACATTTCTTTGTGGGTTTTAATTTATGAACCAAAATTACCACATTGCGGACAGGACTCAAGTTTACTCCTATTTCGTGTGTCATCTGTTATGTATGGATATTGAGATAACTTGGGTTTTCAATATGCTATCTGTAGATGCCATCTGCTGGGATATGTTTTAACTACTTCATCTACTTAGATGTTTACACCAGCAGTCAATGTATCAAAACCAAGTGTTGAATTTATTAGTTGATTATTTAGCATACTGATAGTCTTTTGATATTTCAAAGTTCCTCCTGCTTTTGGAGATCATCTTACTCAGGAAATGGAAGGAACTGAATGAATATTAAATACTTTTCAAGGTTTTGGACAAAGATTATTCAGATGTTCCAAGTAAGAATGGAGATCCAGGTGACTGTGTGAGTGAATGTTTTAATGGTTTGGAGGACTATTCCAGTAACAGTTACATTATTACACCCAAAATAATTGGAGAATGGCAGTGTTTTTCAAGTGATTCTGACAATAATGATGACGGTGATTCTGTTCTTGTGAATGATTTACTTTGTAAGAACGTTAACTCTTTCGAGACCATGCCCAATTACTACTCAGGCACTGGCTACACCAGTTTATAAGGGAGATTCGGGGGTGCTGACTCAAATGGGTTAAGATCATATAGACCCCACCAATTTCTTTAAGATCTCCTTGGACCCATCCCAATCTTTTTGCCTTTGGCATTGTGAAATATAGAATGAATTACACAAGCAAATGGCATTTTTTTTTTTTTTGCAAAACTACAGTTTGTTTTCTGTGTTAACTATTTTATAACAGGGTGCTGCACATAAAGGAACTTCACATTCTACACATCAGCAAGATATATTTCTTTGAAGGCCTCTTCTTGTGTGTACTCCACACCTCCATATCACCATTTTCCTCATTGTCCTTGGTAAAGCAGCAGTACAAACAAAAATTTTATAACTATCAGAGAACACAGCAGCTCAACTGATAAAGGTTATCATACAGCGGAGTAAGCAGCTGCCAGCTTCATAACATCAGGTGGACTGTAACTTTTCAATCCTACAAATTACAAGTCACTGAATTGTGCAGGTGGATATATCATATCACATCACAGATGGATGAGTCTGCCATGCCTACTTAAAGGTTTACATAAAGAGAGAACTTGCAGCAACAACTAATACATCCACTGCACCTGAAGGACTTGTTCCGTTGTCATCCACTGCCTTCATGCCAGTGGAGTTTACAGTCACTGAATATCATCTATTTGGCCACAGAACAGAGGTCCCAGCATGTGTAGTTATCTCAACAAATGCTTCCTAGGCTTCACTTGGGTATGTAAAATTTGATATTCAAGATTGTAACTGCTGATAAATTGTGACTGTACCATTTGGATCCAGAGGCAAAGTGGCAATCATATTGCTGAAATTCCACAAATGATTGTTATATAATGAAAGTCAAGAAAACAAGGAAACATACACCAGATGGAGGAAGCTTTTTTTCATTACATTGGTACACTGGAGTCTGATTTTCTAAGTTTTGCTAAAGAATAGAGGAGTCATGATCTGCAATGTGTCTTACACCACAATGACAGCTGCTCTCTTCATGTAGTCACCTCAATTTAACCCTTTAACTGCTCTGGACATGTTAACGTGTGGACCTTTGTACCTGTCCCTGTGTGCTCTGAACGTGTTAAGAGTACCAGGTAGAAGGACTGGTGGCACGTGTAAACACGTTCAGAGCACACAGGGACAGGTACAAAGGGGTGAACGTTAACACGTCCAGAGCAGTTAAAGGGTTAAGGATATACTGGAGTACTCACAAATACGCATCAGTATCCATCATGTGGCATTATAGGGTAACTTAACTATGATTTTCTCTTTCTAAAAGTGTAAGAAACCATCTTGAGCATAATTGTGTGCCTCCAGAAGTGGATATGTGCAACTATGAAGCATCTCTGAACAGCCATTCCAAATAGGTACATTCTGGACATTCAAGCAATAGGAGACACAACACACAGTAGTGTGTACAAGCTGAAGGAGAGCACTACATAAAAGATATGATAGGCGATCAGAAAAGATGTGATTTGCCTAACTTTCTCAAAAACTTCAGTGTAATCTCTTTATTAACTTGTACATTAGACCCATATAAAACACCAGTTTTTAACACCCAATTAATAAAAATAACAAAGCAAATCAAATTTATTCTGACACTACACTGCATGAACGTTTGTTTCATTTTATCTATAAGCAGTTTAACCTACCTCTCCACGGGGTGAGGGTGCCCGTCTCGTCACTTTCTTTCTCGCAGTACTTGTTTGTTCAGCTGGTCCATTTTTAGCAGGTGTTTTCTGCTGTGTCCTGGCACTGTCAGAATTTGATGAAACTGAAGGTCTTCTAACTCTTCTTCCACTTCTAGTAACAACTTCAAGCTCTAATTCATCATCAGAAGATACGCTTACAATTTCTTCAACCTGTAATGTAAAATCACTTAAATAGTAAATTTATCTACAGACTTCAAGACTTTTATCTGACAAGAATGAAAGTAATTCTATAACAGATAATTGAATGTTGGAAAAGAACTACGTATCTACCATCACTGTAAATAGTACAATAGGTTATGATGAAACTACACTGAAGTATTACTAGACTACTACTGAAAAAGAATGTCTTTTCCAAACAGATCCAGCATAAGGTCTGTTCAACCACAAAAATGTGCAAAACTCTTAAACGGAGTACAGTTTAGAGCATTAATGTTTCGATACATAGCACTATAAATATATAAAAACATAAATTATCAAACATTTACTTAACACCTATAAAGGAGAAGGCAAAATTTTCTTTAGGAAAGTACAAGATAAAAGAACAGATGTTCTATGGTTGTCATTAAAACATCAAAGAACTAATGAGATAACTCTCCGACACTTTGGAGAGAAAGGCAGGAACAATAACAACAAGTACAGTCAGCATAATCAACATAATGAATTCATACATTTATCTGCCATGAAAATGTTGTTTTGCTGGTGAAGTCAATGAATTATATACAGAATTCTTAATATAAATAGCATAATTCCTTAATTTCAATTGATCACCCAATTCATGTTTCTATCAATATTACACGTTTTTAGCTCTTTTTTCCCGCACACTGCCGAGATATTAAAAATGAAGGATTTTACCTAAAGGCATCGTACAAATTTTGTACCACTGGAAAGGATACTCAGCAAAAAGACTACAGAAATGTTACAGAAACTAGAAAACAACATCCTTGTGCTTAGTGCATTATACACAGGTCACACAGCACTATCAATCAGTCTACTGCAGATGCCTGAGTAAGTTTTAAAAAATACCAGTGTCTTCCAGTGGCAAGAATATCACAAATTAACGAAGAAAAATTATCTAAAATAATTCTGAGCTGCTTTAACTTATGGAGTTTTTACTTAACTTTATAATTTGACTGATTGATGCATTCTTTAAACTTCCGAACATATAATGATCTCCAGTCTTTAACCCAAATTCACCCTGCCTGCTTCCTGTTACAGCCAATCAAATTGTCTCATGTAACAAAGACAATTTTTTGTTGTATGTATAACTTCCCATTTTGTTTTCATAAAGTCAGTCAATAGAAAATTCAGGATCAAATATATTCTTGAGGATAAATGACTAATCATCAGAAAAGACATTGACCAGCAGACAGGCACAGAGTACACATGATAAATTGCTTAGCATATGGAAAAATGGGTGGGGGGGAGGAGGAGGATGATGGACTAGTGGGTGGTAGGTGGGGGTGAACACATGCACCTGAACTTTGAAGGAGGACTCTGAAAGTTAATCAATCTGCCATTTGTGCATGGCTGTCTGTTGTACAGCGCCTTTTTTCATCAATAAATAATATTCTAGTCTCAACACACAGCAATATACATCCTTAATTACTGTATTTTCTCTTTCATATTCATTTATCTTCATCTACACCTACATTTATACTCCACAAGCCACCCAACGGTGTATGGCGGAGGGCACTTTCCGTGCCACTGTCTTTACCTTCCTTTCCTGTTCCAGTTGTGTATGGTTCGCGGGAAGAACGACTGCTGGAAAGCCTCCGTGCACGCTCAAATCTCTCTAATTTTACATTCGTGATCTCCTCGGGAGGTATAAGTAGGGGGAAGCAATATATTTGATACCTCACCCAGAAACGCACCCTCTCGAAACCTGGACAGCAAGCTACACCGTGATGCAGAGCACCTCTCTTGCAGAGTCTGCCACTCGAGTTTGCTAAGCATCTCCGTAACGCTATCACGCTTACCAAATAATCCCGTGACGAAACGCGCCGTTCTTCTTTGGATGTTCTCTATCTCCTCTGTCAACCTGACATGGTACGGATCCCACACTGTTGAGCAATACTCAAGTATAGGTCGAACGAGTGTTTTGTAAGCCACCTCCTTTGTTAATGGACTACATTTTCTAAGGACTCTCCCAATGAATCGCAACCTGGCACCCGCCTTACCAACATTTAATTTTATATGATCATTCCACTTCAAATCGTTCTGTACGCATACTCCCACATATTTTACAGAAGTAACTACTACCAGTGTTTGTTCCGCTATCATATAATCATACAATAAAGGATCCTTCTTTCTATGTATTCGCAATACATTACATTTGTCTACGCTAAGGGTCAGCTGCCACTCCCTGCACCAAGTGCCTATCCGCTGCAGATCTTGCTGCATTTCACTGCAATTTTATAATGCTGCAACTTCTCTGTATACTACAGCATCATCAGCGAAAAGCCACATGGAACTTCCGACACTATCTACTAGGTCATTTATATATATTGTGAAAAGTAATGGTCCCATAACACTCCCCTGTGGCACGCCAGAGGTTACTTTTAATGACTGTAGACGTCTCTCCATTGATAACAACATGCTGTGTTCTGTTTGCTAAAAATTCTTCAATCCAGCCACACAGCTGGTCTGATATTCCGTAGGCTCTTATTTTGTTTATCAGGCGACAGTGCGGAACTGTATCGAAAGCTTTCTGGAAGTCAAGGAAAATGGCGTCTACCTGGGAGCCTGTATCTAATATTTTCTGGGTATCATGAACAAATAAAGCGAGTTGGGTCTCACACGATCGCTGTTTCTGGAATCTATGATGATTCCTACAGAGTAGATTCTGGGTTTCCAGGAATGACATGATACGTGAGCAAAAAACACGTTCTAAAATTCTACAACAGGTCAATGTCACAGATATAGGCCTATGGTTTTGTGCATCTGCTCGACGACCCTTCTTGAAAACTGGAACTACCTGTGCTCTTTTCCAATCATTTGGAACCTTCCATTCCTCTAGAGACTTGCGGTACACGGCTGTTAGAAGGGGGGCAAGTTCTTTCGCGTACTCTGTGTAGAATCGAATTGGTATCCCGTCAGGTCCAGTGTACTTTACTCTGTTGAGTGATTTCAGTTGCTTTTCTATTCCTTGGACACTTATTTTGATGTCAGCCATTTTTTCGTTCGGGCGAGGATTTAGAGAAGGAACTGGAGTGTGGTCTTCCTCTGTGAAACAGCTTTGGAAAAAGTGTTTAGTATTTCAGCTTTACGCGTGTCATCCTCTGTTTCAATGCCATTATCATCCCATCTGGATATGCTGTTTCGATCCACTTACTGATTTAAAGTAAGACCAGAACTTCCTAGGATTTTCTGTCAAGTCGGTACATAGAATTTTACTTTCGAATTCACTGAACACTTCACCCGTAGCCCTCCTTACACTAACTTTGACATCGTTTAGCTTCTGTTTGTCTGAGAGGTTTTGGCTGCGTTTAAATTTGCAGTGAAGCGCTCTTTGCTTTCACAGTAGTTTCCTAACTTTGTTGTTGAACCACGGTGGGTTTTCCCCGTCCATCACAGTTTTACTCGGCACGTACCTGTCTAAAACGCAATTTACGATTGCCTTGAACTTTTTCCATAAACACTTCCATATTCAGGGATGCTGCAACAGCCTTATGATCACTGATTCCCTGTTCTGCGCTTACAGAGTCGAAAAGTTCGGGTCTGTTTGTTATCGGTAGGTCCAAGATGTTATCTCCACAAGTCAGTTCTCTGTTTAATTGCTCGAGGTAATTTTCGGATAGTGCACTCAGTATAATGTCACTCGATGCTATGCTCTGTCCCTACCACCCATCCTAAACATTTGAGTGTCGCAGTCTATATCTGGTAAATTGAAATCTCCACCTAAGACTATAACATGCTAAAGAAATTTATGTGAAATGTATTCCAGATTTTCTCTCAGTTGTTCTGCCACTAACGCTGCTGAGTCGGGAGGTCGATAAAAGAGGCCAATTATTAACCTAGTTCGGTTGTTGAGTATAACCTCCACCCATAATAATTTACAGGTACTATCCACTTCTATTTCACCACAGGGTAAACACGCCACCACTGGTTGCATGCAATCTATCCTATCTAAACACCGTCTGTGCCCTTGTAAAAATTTCGGCGGAATTTATCTCTGGCTTCAGCCAGCTTTCCGTACCTATAACAATTTCAGCTTCGGTGCTTTCTATCAGCGCTTGAAGTTCCGGTACTTTACCCAACGCAGCTTTGACAGTTTACAATTACAATATTGATTGCTGCTTGGTCCCCGCATGTCCTGACTTTGCCTCGCACCCTTTGAGGCTGTTGCCCTTTCTGTACTTGCCCGAGGCCATCTAACCTAAAAAACCGCCCAGTCCACACCACACAACCCCTGCTACCCATGTAGCTGCCTGCTGTGTGTAGTGGACTTCTGACCTATCCAGCGGAACCCGAAACCCCACCACCCTATGGCGCAAGTCGAGGAATCTGCAGCCCACACGGTCGCAGAACTGTCTCAGCCTCTGATTCAGACCCTCCGCTCAGCTCTGTACCAAAGGTCCGCAGTCAGTCCTGTCAACGATGCTGAGATGGTGAGCTGTTCCATCACACTTTTTTCAATTGTCCTTTGAAGATCTCTCAACTGTAGAAAGATTCATGTATTTAAGGTGCTGATACCTATATTACTGATTAGTGAGGACCTGAAAAATTCGCATTTGCAATAAAAATGTGAATTCTGTTTCAAAATGCAAAATTATCTTTTAATTGTTATTTCATATTGAGTTGTAACCAGTTGATACATTTTACCAAAGATAGTTTTAAATAGCTTTATTTTCTGTATAGAAGTATAAAAAATATTCCCATTTTTTGGTTACTGGTACAGCACATCATCTGGCAAAACCAATTTCGAAAGATAAAGTGCATAAGAACATGTTCGCAAAATATAAAGTGCACAAATGCAGTGACATTATCAGTGCACTCAATACTCTGCCACCAAGTCAACAGAGGACAGTTGAAAGGTCTGTATAAGATAGATTCCGCGTAATGCAACGCAGGACTTGGCCATGGAACCTAGCAGCAAATTTGTCTGTTAACTGAAGCTCAGGAGTTAGAATAAGATGTAAACTTTTACGGGACAGATTTAGGCTGCAGGTGTTTTGAACTGTGGTTGTGTCAAATACCAGTAGAGACCTCATTCACAACAATGCTAATTCCCACAAGCAATTGTGCGGTAGCTGTTATCAAATACTTTGTGTTGTGGGTTGCTCATTGTTTTCTTTTATTATTTTGAAATGAATAGTTACTAATTGTGCTCCATTACAGAATTTAATTATGATCCTCAGAACACCAAAATGGATTGGTGATCCCTACAATCGTGTGTCAGTTCTGTTTTCACAGAAACGCAGAACACTAGTGTAGGACTGGCGGCCCTCCTTGAAGGAGATGGGGCTTGTTCCCCGTACTACTACTCTCAAATCTGCCAGTCGCAATTCTAGTTTGTTTATGCTTGGGCGAACTGCCTGTTTATTGTGTCCACCACTTTGTACTATAGCAACTGGAAAATACAAGCCCTATCAACGTATTTTGACCAAGCCACAAGTCTTGCCTAACATGTGAATAGTTTTTTTTCTGTTTTAGGTCTACACAAGTACCTGTTGTCAAGTATGGGTGGCATGGCTATGAATGTCCATGAAAGGCCACAACCAATTTGATCAAACTGGGCAGGAAAAGAAAAATAATGGAAGAAACATCTTAAACCAGAGAAGCACCCTGTTCACTGATGGGAAAATACTGCTGCTTCCCAACAGAAACAATCATCTGTTAAAAGCTTAAATACATCTAAAAGAAGAAAACAAGCAAAGATCAGATCAGAAAAAAATGTTGAAGTTATTGCAAAATTACACATTCCAGTGAAAAAGCTCCCCAATTTCCACTTAATTAGTAAGAGCCATTTTCAAAGTACTCATACTTCATCACCAGTCACACAATGTGACAACCTTTTAAATTTGAATAAAATAAATAAATAAATAAAAATTGCAAATTTAATCAAAAATAAACCCAAATTTAAGATGTGAATTTTGCCAAAAAATACAAACATGTAGAACAGAGAAGTACGATTTTATATGGGTATAACAGGTGGCACACCATGGCTTTGCTGAAGGAACTGCCCTGGCATTTGCCTGAAATAATTTAAGAAAAAAACAAAAAAACAAAATCAGGATGGCTGGACAGAGAAAACTTCATCCTCACGAATGAGTTCAGTGTCCAACAACTGCACCACCTCCTTCAGTTAGTCCTTAATGTACAATGTTCTTTGATTTAGAAACAATCTGAATTGGATAACTTGTACTGCACTACCCCTGAATCACAGACATGATGCTATGGCCATGTACTCCCTCCAGTCTGTTCAGAAATCTGACTCCAGGTCCATAAACATGGAACTGCTTATTTTCACTAGCTGAGAAAATTTTCTAAATGATTCAGTGATGTCACTACTGACTTCCTCTCAGCATTCTAATGACAAGGCATTTTGATCTCACAAGGGGACCTTACAGTCTATGAAATCCAGTTCCGAATGAGACATCACAGGTTAAATATACACCTGAAGTGTATCTACCATTAAAAGTTGTGAAGTGTACTAGCCAGAATATCCTGAGACAAAGAACTCAAAGTTTTAAGTGGAGCTCATATACTGGTCAGTTTACATACTTATGGCTGCGTCTGTAACACACTCGCATGGCCTAAATCCAAGTAATTTTTTATTTAAAAATAGTTTTAAAAATTGGAACTTTTAAATCAAGTTAAAGACATATAATATTATCAATTAAATCATAAAAAATTTTACTTTACACTGAGATAACAAAAGTCACAGGATACCTCCTAATATTGTGTCAATAAATGTTCGGTGGGATTCATGTCGAGTGATCTGAGTGGCCAAATCATTCGGTCAAATTGCCCACAATGTTTTGCAAACCAATCACGAACAATTGTAGGCCGGTGAAGTGACATCACTGTCGGGGAACATTAAGTCAATGAATGGCTGCTAATGGTCTGCAAGTAGCCGAACATAACCATTTCTAGTCAATGATTGGTTCAGTTGGACCAGAGGACCCAGTCTATTCCGTGCAAACAAAGCCCACAGCATAATGGAGCCACTCCAGCTGGCACAGTGACTTGTTGACATCTAGGATTCATGGCTTTGTGGGTTGGTGCCACACTCGAACCCTACTGTCAACTCTTACCAACTGAAATCATGACTCATCTGACCAGCCCACAGTTTTCCAGTCATCTAGGGTCCAAACGATATGGTCACAAACCCAGGAGAGGTGCTGCTGGTGATGTGCTGTTAATAAAGGCACTCATGTCGGTTGTCTGTTGCCCTATCCAATTAAGGCCAAATTTCACCACACTGTCCTAACGAGTATGTTCATCGTATGCTCACATTGATTTCTGTGGTTATTTCATGTAGTGTTGTTCGTCTTTTAGAACTGACAACCCTACGTAAATGCCACTGCCCTTGGTCAGCCACTACTGTCTCCATGGTGACAGGTGATGCCTAAAATTTGGTGTTCTTGGCACACTCTTGACACTCTGGATCTCAGAATATTGAATTCTCTAATTATTTCAGAACTGGAATGTCCCATGCATCTAGCTCCAGCTACCATTCCGCATTCGAAGTGTGTTAAGTCCTGTCATGTGGTCATAATCACATTGGAAACCTTTTCACATGAATCACCTGAGTACAAATCACAGCTCCATCAATGCACTGCCCTTTAATGCCTTGTGTAAGTGATACTATCGCCATCTGTATGTGTGCATACTGCTTTCCCATGACTTTTGTCACCTCAGAGTATTTATGAAATGACTGTTACAGTTAATTAATGTAACATGTGAATTACTATTAATGTTTTCTTTTTAAAAAGTTGAATGCTTTCAAATGCATTTAATTGGAGGTAAATTTATGCTTTAATTACTGCTGT
The DNA here is from genome assembly GCF_021461395.2 of Schistocerca americana. NCBI lineage: Eukaryota > Metazoa > Arthropoda > Insecta > Orthoptera > Acrididae > Schistocerca > Schistocerca americana. The sequence goes on from NC_060130.1 coordinate 404,815,609, forward strand.
CATTAAATAGGGTGTATACGCTGACAAGGAAAAAAATTCCCAGATTTCCCGGTTAAAAATACACTTTCTCCCGGGTCGAAATATAGTTTTTCCCTGTTAATTGACAGTATATTTTCTCTCGAAGCTGTATAACTTATCAATCCTTTGAATGGTTATGGTTTTATACATGAGCGTAGAATTTCCCGGCACTTTAGAAAACGAAACTCAGGGGAAAAAACACCTTTTGGAAAGATGTTTGAAGTGCAGTGCAGTAACATGTACGCTGCATATTTTCGTATTACGAAAGTATAAATTCGAATTCCACCAAACACCGCATGTTACTTTCCAAAGCATTGAAATCGAGATTGAGATGCGTATTTGTAAACCAATCGTAGCTCATGTCACGGGATCTCGCCAGCTGATGACAGTGGATATTCAGAGCTTCGGACATGTTGTGTTGTCAGCCAATAGCAACATCACTGTTAAGTAGTGCAAACACACGAACAGGAAAAGTTAATGGTTTAAATTAATATATATAATGTTGCTACAAGAAAAACAAAGCTTTCACATATAATATTGGTCTCTTAAGGCCAATACGCTGTAAGAGAAGCTAAGCTTTCACATATAATGTTGGTATTTTATGCACATATTACATTTTAAGATATATCACACAAATGTGCCAGTAAATTTTTTAATAACGACATAAAAGTGTGATATTCTTGGCTATAAATTCTTCTAAATGGCTCATCGTCAAAGAGCTGATTTTTAAATGAGTCCCAGATTCCCAGTGAAGAAGGAATCGACCTGATATTAAGCTTTACAATGTGGTTTCGGGATGTAAATTTCCTTGAGTACCAGTACTTCATTATGTCTGGTTCTTTGTAATGGCATAATGCCATACGTGCTAGAAGATGAAAACGTACACTGAAATGCACCGAACAGTTGAAACTAGCCAATAGTTTGAAATTAAACCCTTTGTTTCAAATATATTAACTGCCTCAGCGGAAAAGATTAATACAAGAAAATTTCTTCAGCAAATCAATAAAAATAACTTCATTGTTCTGCATGGCAATTAATGTTTGACTCTCAGAAAGGTGGAAATAAAATAAAATCTGAAACTAATACTGGCGTCCCTCGAGCGTTTGAGATAGGACATCAAAAATTTTACAAAAATCTAATTTTCGAAAATATGTTCATTTTGTAGCGCACATCTTTCTGGAGAGTCTGATACATAAAACATACGTGTCCGAGGAATTGTAAGACATGTTATTTGATCTTAAATGTGCCAAAGTGCAGCGCCACACCTCTTCACACAGCATTCTTCTATCGCACGTCACTGTCTGTGGAATTGAAACGTGTATATTTTGTACTGGATGCCATCAAACTATATTCAGGACAGTGGAAATTAAAATGTCCTATGGTGCCTCTCCTGCTTCCAGTCGGCTGGTTTGACATCCTGCCCCTCTTTTTTAAAAAAAAACTCTTCAGAAAATTTGCACTCTTTATTCCCTATTAGCTAACAACTTGCTGCTTTGTGTGACATTAAATTAAGTATAGGATACATAAAACCAGTAAAGAGAAGAGACAAGCAAGACAGTACACATTTCTTCAATCTTTAGCTCCTAGAATTTTTTTTCTCTCTAATCTTGCTACAGCTTTACATGGCATGCCTTCCTTTCTGAGAAAGGATCTGTTACCTCATCAAAGTTTGTCAAATGTTTTGCTACATGCAAAATCGAAATGTAGTTGTCTAATACTGAAAAAGCTGTAATTACAAATAGGCCCAAGACTGGTGTGGTTTCTCGACCTGATTAACTGTATTCTGTTACTGTCTGTGAGATAAAACAAAATAGGCCTTTATAATACCGCAGCAATTGTAACACACGCCAAATAAACGAGACTGTTTTGGCAGACATGGTCATTTTTATAACACGGCAGAATATAATTCACAAAGTACCATTATCAAATGCCAATTAGGCCTACTACAAGCAAAAAGCTTTACATTAGGAAATTGTTTTACACTTCATTCATACGCTCCAGTTTCTCAAGCATGAGATCAAAAGTAGAAGTGCGAAATTTTTATGTAAATCTGGAATCGTCATATTCTTCCGTAATTTAAGTGATGTCACCGTTTCTTCTCCTGCCTTGTTCTAACAAACAGTGTTGTCATCACTAATTCTATATTTATTCCTGCAAATGTCAAAGCTTATTCGCCGGTAAACTTCACTAACTCTACCAGAATCACCAGTTTAGTTATCCCGTGATTATTCTCCGATTAGGCATTGTTATGTGTTTGTACAACGCGTTTTCCGTGCTACTTCCAGAATAGACCTTTAAGCGGCTGCTAGCCGGAGACTTTACAACTGGCCCTTGCTAGTATAGCAATCTGTCCAAAAATTTTCTGTCAAAACTTCATTTTCTTGGCTACACTGAGAAGATAATACGTAATCTTTCTTAGCTGTTATTTCTGTTGGTCGTTTATTCACACTCTGGTAGTCTGAATCTATGGATTTCGCTGGTAATCATAACAACGTTCATCATTCACAAACCTAATCAACCACATAATCAGACAGTGGTTGGCTTTCTTTCGTTCGGCTCTACTCTGCTCAGCTCGTATAACCCCTTTTGTCTGCAGGTAAGTTTATTTCTAGATGTGACGAGGATTCCACTGACAGAGACATCACGTACACTATGCACGCATTCACAAATCAACTTACGATTCATTCAGAAAACAACTTAGAATGTATTCAACAATGTTCAAAAACCAACAGGGACACGTTTCAAAGTCATACAAATAATCGATAGAACAATGTGCGCTGGATGCTAAGCGCTTTGTGAAACAAGGTTTTTCCCTCAAGAATATAAATCCCCCCCCCCCCCCCCCCCTCTCCTAGATCCACGGCTGCTGTGCAATCTGGCAGCTTGGAGCTTGGGTGTGCCAGTAAAATTTTTCCCGGTAGCACCTACCTGCCCCCCCCCCCTTTTTTTATTTGCTGCGACTACTTACACAGCCAACAGCCACGTTTCTGTAGCCAGAAGCGGAAGAAGATACTACTCAACTGTGCATACGCATGATCCCACTCGTAACTGCTAAATCAAATCTAATGTTAACAGTTGTGACGTCATGCTCATCGGAGGCAATTTGTTGTTACGAAGCATTGCATAGTCTTCCTAAAGCCTTTGACACATTTTGCTGTTGGCAGACGCTTGTATGAGCACTGTGTTTTGTTGTTGTATACGGTGCATTTCCTTTGCAATTTAAGTTTTATTTTAGTTTTTTCTCTCATTCATGTTTTATTGTTGCAGTATTATTCTGCAGTAGCAGGATACAGTAATGTCCTTTGTTAGAGTATTGGTTCTTACCATTCAAAATTACAAAAATTTAACTGAGAACAAAAGCAATGAAAAATTCCCAGTTTTCTTCCAGATGAAAAAATTCCTGGGTTTTTCTGGATCTCCCGGGTCGTAGACACCCTGTTAAAATATTGCTATAAATTTGGTTATTACAAATTTGACGATATTATAAGCCGTGGAGAGATTAAAAATATTTGTTGCAAACATAGCTCCTCAGATGAATATGAACCAAAAGAACAAAAAAGAAGCATTGTAGACCCTCTTTCTTTGGATTACAAAATTGAAGTTGTTAATATCACAAAGGCTTACCCCACGTGGAAACTAAAAAAAAGAGAAGGGATGCAGCCAGTTAAAAAAGAAGGAATGTTCATTCCAATGGGAAGAATAAATAAAAAAAAGAGGATGCAATCAATTTAATCAATACACAACAACCAATTCCTGGCCATATGATTGTTTTGTTACAGTCTGATAGAATTATCAAGTGACTATTTAGAATTTACACCAGTGGGCTTTAGCAGCAGCACAACAGTTTAAAGATTTAGAATTTAAAGCTTGTGGCAGCTACATTCATAAACCAAAAAGCAAGCATGGCATTCGTCAATGAAAAGTGCCAAAATTTGTTTAAAAAAAAAAGAAAAGAAAGGAAAGGAAACACTGATGCCCGAAGAAACCTTGGCTTCTGTAGGCACTTCTTGAAACTACACTTTTAAATTGATACTGAATTTCAACAAAGATTTTTTTATCAACACTGACCACACAGGTAGATTATTGTAGAATATTTACAAATTCATTTTTCTCCCTATTTTTATAACTCTTTGACAAAATACTTCAATTTTGGTTTTTTTCTCTTTCCAGGATGTCAGCGTCAGTTGGTGTACTACAGGACTTAAGCTGACAATGGAAGTAAAACCATTTTCAAAGGTACAACACGAATAAAGTGACACACATATAAATCACTCAATATGCTATCATCTTCCTCAAATATTTGTTTGTTCACAAAAAGCAACCAGTAACTTTGGCATCAAAGTTCAAAAAACAGTAAATGAATATGGGCAAAAATATAAAAAATTTCTTTTAAATCTGGGAATCTAATGACAGGACTACTTATTGACTTTCTCAAAAGTTGTTTTAAGTCTTATGTGGGAAAAGAAGTTTCTATTAATTACTGACCCTTGGAGTGGACAATCAAAGCCTGAATTATATGACTAAATCTTTCAAGAAAAAGAGAAATCACCAACATGTACAATCATAGCAATTTCTCCAAAATGTACTCCTCTTATATCAACCTCATGATTCCTATTTGTATAGACAGGCAGCACATACAAAATTGTGCTTATCTGATTGAAAATAACAGACACATACATTCCCGTGAAGACTGTATAAAAATACGACCAACAGTGCATCAACCGTCAACGCCAATTTTTTATGAAATGATTCAGTATGCTTGGTACACTTCCAGGCTTTCTGATGAAATAGAAGTTTTCATGAACATTTACAGGATATGTTTTCCAACAGATCTTAAAAAAAAAAAGACTTCGTATAAACAACTGTCCTTCATAAATTTGTTTTCAATGATTTTATAATAATCATCATTCTGGTGTTCATATGTAAAACACAAAACTGACAAATAAAGATGATGATTGTAAACATTATTACTGGCAACTATGTTTCCAGTCATGTACGGAGTAACTGACTGCTAATTTTAACACTTTAGGTCCTGAGCCATTGCGTGCAGATGTCTACCATAAAGACTGGCTGATTTTAACATATTTTAAACTACTACAATTCATGAAAGGTTTCAGTTATAGCAATAAAATTACTCTTATTGAAAAACCTAGACTTTCTTGTTTAAAACCATATATAATACCTTTCTCTTGAATTAATACATACTTTTGACAAGCGTTATTATTATAACATTGTTTTTCAAAAAAAAGTAATAATAATAAAAAAATAAAAAAATTGGTCAAAGGTATATTCACTGTATTTTCTAGAAGAAATTTTTTTATTTTACACAAAAATTGTAATTATGATGGATACAGTATGTCTTATCTACAGTAACCTCCTGTAACTACACTCCTGGAAATTGAAATAAGAACACCGTGAATTCATTGTCCCAGGAAGGGGAAACTTTATTGACACATTCCTGGGGTCAGATACATCACATGATCACACTGACAGAACCACAGGCACATAGACACAGGCAACAGAGCATGCACAATGTCGGCACTAGTACAGTGTATATCCACCTTTCGCAGCAATGCAGGCTGCTATTCTCCCATGGAGACGATCGTAGAGATGCTGGATGTAGTCCTGTGGAACGGCTTGCCATGCCATTTCCACCTGGCGCCTCAGTTGGACCAGCGTTCGTGCTGGACGTGCAGACCGCGTGAGACGACGCTTCATCCAGTCCCAAACATGCTCAATGGGGGACAGATCCGGAGGTCTTGCTGGCCAGGGTAGTTGACTTACACCTTCTAGAGCACGTTGGGTGGCACGGGATACATGCGGACGTGCATTGTCCTGTTGGAACAGCAAGTTCCCTTGCCGGTCTAGGAATGGTAGAACGATGGGTTCGATGACGGTTTGGATGTACCGTGCACTATTCAGTGTCCCCTCGACGATCACCAGTGGTGTACGGCCAGTGTAGGAGATCGCTCCCCACACCATGATGCCGGGTGTTGGCCCTGTGTGCCTCGGTCGTATGCAGTCTTGATTATGGCGCTCACCTGCACGGCGCCAAACACGCATACGACCATCATTGGCACCAAGGCAGAAGCGACTCTCATCGCTGAAGACGACACGTCTCCATTCGTCCCTCCATTCACGCCTGTCGCGACACCACTGGAGGCGGGCTGCACGATGTTGGGGCGTGAGCGGAAGACGGCCTAACGGTGTGCGGGACCGTAGCCCAGCTTCATGGAGACGGTTGCGAATGGTCCTCGCCGATACCCCAGGAGCAACAGTGTCCCTAATTTGCTGGGAAGTGGCGGTGCGGTCCCCTACGGCACTGCGTAGGATCCTACGGTCTTGGCGTGCATCTGTGCGTCGCTGCGGTCCGGTCCCAGGTCGACGGGCACGTGCACCTTCCGCCGACCACTGGCGACAACATCGATGTACTGTGGAGACCTCACACCCCACGTGTTGAGCAATTCGGCGGTACCTCCACCCGGCCTCCCGCATGCCCACTATACGCCCTCGCTCAAAGTCCGTCAACTGCACATACGGTTCACGTCCACGCTGTCGTGGCATGCTACCAGTGTTAAAGACTGCGATGGAGCTCCGTATGCCACGGCAAACTGGCTGACACTGACGGCGGCGGTGCACAAATGCTACACAGCTAGCGCCATTCGACGGCCAACACCGCGGTTCCTGGTGCGTCCGCTGTGCCGTGCGTGTGATCATTGCTTGTACAGCCCTCTCGCAGTGTCCGGAGCAAGTATGGTGGGTCTGACACACCGGTGTCAATGTGTTCTTTTTTCCATTTCCAGGAGTGTATTTTAGGGAGCAATTTTGCTCTTTGTGTGGTAAATTTTGAAGCACGGCATTTTGCACAATGCTACTTTACATTCACTACACTGGTAGCGTGTGTCTTTTCGCCACACTTTTCAAGTCAGTTTTTTTCCTCTCAGAGAACACACTACACACTGTTTTTATTTCTGTTTCTTACCTACTTCTGTACCAATCTTTTCCAGGAAATGATTTCCAGTTGATAGTCTTGAGAGTCCAGATGGACCAGGTCGGGGTTAAAGATCTTTGCTTTGTGCAAGATCTGCACAGATAACTGTCATGAAGTGAGATGTTGTGAGGCGTTTTCCAGTAACCTTATTGTATAATATGCAGGAATTTACAATCACCATTAGTAGAACATGGAATGCCAACTTTCTCCACCACTTCACAGTTTGATGTTCAAATGCGCCGTATGACAATCGCTGATCTGATAAGTCAACATCCAACTTGTTTTTATTGTAGTCCACTACACAGGCTGGCTTTGACTTCTCTCTTCCTCTCTGATCAGTGAAAGTGACCATCTCAGCAGTGTGCCTTGTACTAATCATACGCACATTTCTTTTGTCCTTCCAATACAGTGCTAACATATTTCCTTTACGCCTGAAAATAAGTTCACCTCGCTGAAGGTTCGGATATTTTATAGCACGAGGCAATCCCTGCCGAGATTTTCTTGTTGTTCCCACAAGAGCAGTTTTTGCAGCTTCCAGTTCTGAAGCAAGTATTGGACTTGTGTAGAATCTGTCCATAACCAAAGTGTAGCCTTTCCCTGACAGATTTGCAATCAATGTCTTTACCATAGTCACCGTGTCAGACCTTTCACCCGCATAAACAGAGAAATTCCAGATGTAACCTTTGTCAGATTCGGATAACATGTACAGTTTCATACCGTATTTATTTGGTTTTTGTCGCATGTACTGTTTGAAATACACACGACCTCGAAATTTACACATGCCTTCATCTATTGTCATTTTTTGAGATGGTGTATACGCACACTGGAATTAGCAAACACATTATCTAGGAGTGGTCTCACCTTGTGCAGTGGGTCATAACCAGTTTCTCCTTTCCTCTTAGCTAAGAAATTATCACTAATGTGGAAGTTTCTCAAAATAGAAAGAAATTTGTCACGACTCAAGATGTTTGGACAGAAATTACACGACACAACAGGGTTCTTGGACCAGTGCTCTTGTATACATGGCCCCACACTTACACACATATGGACTACAATTGCCAGAAACTTCCTTATTTCCATAAGTGTAACTCCTTTCCACTTTGATAATGAGCAGGTGGGTGAAAGGGAATTTGTGCTTTGTAATTTCCTGATGCATTGTTGAGCATACAGATTAGTTTGTTCCTTTATATGTTTCATCATACTGTCTGTCAGGAAACATGAAAAAAATTCTAGAGGTGCACTGTTCTGGTCTAAACTGACAACATTGCGTATTCTGGATTGTCCTGAGAATAGATCGATATCTGGTGCATGATCAGTAGTTGTCCAACCTTCCTCAGAATTGGTGCAGCGCGCAGGTCTCGGCTTCCTCCTCGCCATCAGTCTCGCTTATTCTTCAGGCACAATATCGACGGGATTACTTGCTGATGAAGTGCTTCGACACCTGCTCTCCTCTTCTGAATCTATCAGAAGAGTAGTATTTGCAAATAAAATCATAATTACGTACTGAGAGTTTTTTCAGTGAAAATCTGAACAAAAATTATACATGTTTTGTTGTCAGAATTCTTTACCTGAACTGCCAGAAACTTCTTCTTGAACATAGTCCACATCATCATCAGAGTCATCTACAATATCTTCCTCTGACAAATCAACGTCACTTTCTTCTAAATCATGATAAAACTCGCGAGCAATTTCTTCGTCTGTCAATCCACGCTTCGCCACGTCGACGTTACTGAGACCGCGCGGGAAAAAAATCACCTCTCACAAAACCCGACAAATAAAAAGGGAAGCACACCCTTCCACAGCATGCCCGCACCATCTAGTGACCAATACTCGAACTACAGTCCATGCAGTGCCTCCCAGACAAGCGGGAGCCGTAAGAACACACAAAGGAACGAAGGGGAAGAACAAGAACATGTGCCCGTAAAATTACAGGCGCCGGACTTTCAGGCAGGCCGCGCACACCCGTATTTTTACGTGCGTCGGCGCCTATGTGTTAAAATGTTCACACTATGCTCTTTACAAATTCTGATGAAAATGTACACTGAAGAAAAAGTTAACCTCTTTCTGATGCTACACAATTTACTGATTATACAAATATTGCAAACGGGACCATTCAAGTACTGTAAAAGATATCACATAACAACTTAGCTGAAAGTTATGGTACACAGAGTCAAATGTCTAGGACACGTAAATGTAAACAATAAACAAACAAAATCCCACATTCTGATGATATTTTTGTAATTTAAAATGTAGATGTATATGTAACTGCCATTGTAGCCATTCTGTCTGGAGATAACCACTGGATCAATTGCAACCAAATTTGGCACAGGAACAGAAGGTCTCACGAGTATCAGACCTTGTTTTATAACCTCCTAGCTCCAATAAGAGTGGAGATAAAGGCAAAAACATGTTTTTCCCAGTACTCGGAGTATGGGCTGCCCTGCAAGACAGGCATATTGCTTCAGAACAGTATTGGTCTGCCAAATCAATCTGCTTTGCAGGGCAGCCTATGCAAGAAACAGTATTCTGGAAATCGACATGTAGGCTGCCTGGCATGACAGGCACGTCGTGGAAGTAGTTTCAGCCTGATTTATTGAACTGTGTTGCACGAGCTACACGTGCCAATGAGCATGGCTGCGGACAGGTTGAAATGGATAGAGGACGAGATGGACAGAGTGAGGGGAGGAAAAATGGACAGAGTGAGGGGAGGAAAAATGGACAGAGAGAGGGGAGAAAGGGGAGATTCAGTGGAAGGTGTATAGGGGTAGTATGCAGATCGGAGAGAGAGAGAAAGAGAGAGACAGAGAGAGAGAGAGAGAGAGAGAGAGAGAGAGAGAGAGAGAAGGGGATGAGGATGGGTGGAATAAATGGACAGAGATAAAAAGGAGATGAAGAAACAGAGAGTGTGTGGGGGGAGGAAGAGACATACTGATAAAGTTGGGAGGATGAGGCGGATAGACAGAGGGAGGAAGAGGTGGACTCTGAGAGCGGGAGAAGGTGGTTTGTTCAATATATGTGTCAAATATATATGCGAGTGAAGCCACGGCGAAAAGGCTACTTATAAAACATATCTCTTACACAACAAATATCACAATAAATTTTCTCCATCCCCTTAATATAAATCATGTCACATCCTTAAACCTTTTCCACTCCAAAGGCAAGTGACACTCAACACTGCGAATTTTGTTTTCCACTCCAATGTTGAGTCTCATTTGACACGATTTTTTTTTTTGTAGCTCTCACATTCTCTATTATCAAACCTTACTCTTCTAGGCATCAATGCTGCATCTAGCAAAGTCTTTGTTAAATCAGTGCCAAACTGTAGCAGTTGCATTGAGAGAAATGTTGCAATTATTACGTTCAAGTCAGTAAAGGTGTGAAATAACTAGTTCTTCAAGCCCAGTCATTTCCGGGGAAGAAATAGTACAGCTTTTAGAGGAACATTTAAGTAAAACAAGAGGGACAATGCTTTTGATGATAACAGTGATTCATTTGTAAGCATTTAGAGTGAAAAGTTTCAAAAAATATCGCACAACGGAAACTGTTGTGTTGTAATGCTCACGTAAACATGTTTGAATGAAAGCATACCTTTTATTTTAATGTATACCTAACTGTTGGTCAGTGTCCTTGTTGTTTCTACAAAGACACTCGCACTTGCCGCCAGTGATTTAAATAAAGAACACAGAGATGCATTGTATTTGCATTACCGAGTGCAAAGGGTTTACTGTCTGTCTTACAACATTCCATACTTATTTCATTATATAGACTCAACCATCAATTCGTGATACATATTTTAACAATTCTGTACCAGAAAGGTGAAGAAACATATCCAATGTCTGCAATTCCAATTCCGGCAACATATCCAATGTCGGCAATTCCAATTCCGGCACTGTTAAAAGGGTGCATACACTTAACACTCCCTAAACTGGCCATAGGCTGAAGCAGGATTACCATCTGTCTTCTACAAATGAAGCTCTGTGTGAGTATGACTAATACTGTACCTTTCAGACATAAAATAATCTTGGTGTGTTGGAATGTTATTTAGAAGTGTATTTTTTTATGTTTACTGTTCTAGATATTTTAAAAATCCTCTGCTACTCTCTTGAGCATATTCTAACATTTACAGTATTTCTGGAATTCTATAATGAATTTCCAGTAAGACGTCTAATAACTTCGGGATGGCGTTTTAAAACAGTGTACAAACATATTACATAAGAAATTTGAATTTAGTATTAAATTCATTATAAATGTCATCTCAAGTAGTAATTAAAGCTGCCTCAGAATACCTGTGATATTTCAGACTGGAAACTTCTCCTAAAGGTTTTGCTATAAATTGCAGAAAGTCAAAAATGGGATTTGTTAAATGATTCTAAAGGTATTACTCAGTCTGCCCCCTGTGTGTTCCAATGTCAACAGCACACTGCAATTGAATTAAAAATTATGACAGTTACTTTCTACAGCTAATTTTAGTATACCAAAATAAAAAATAAGATTTCCCCCTCAGGAAATTCACAATCAATACGATATTTCAGTATACATTCCAGAATGCATAGTGAATTTTCTTCCATTACTAAAACGTAGGAACCAAATGGACTGCTTCTGCTTTTTCTGTCATTTTTTCGTTATTTTCCTTTGAACCTCAGTGAATAGTGTCAGGTCAGAAATATTGTAATGACTTATTGTTTGGTGTCATATTTCAATTTAAATTGTTTGCTGCATTGTTCATCAAAACAATGGCCACCATGAAACAATCAATAATAACTCCCATTATTTCTCATCTTTTAACTGCAACCATCAATTGCATAAGAAAAGACAAGCCCACCTGTAGGGTAAGTTTGCTCTCATTCTGCCCAAGGTAAAAAAAAAATCTCCATTTTCAATTTCTGAATATGTTTTCAAACTTTCTTGAGCATGCAATGTTTCACAGTTAGGTAATTAACATGTATTACAGAGGACATTTCCAAAATGAATCTTTCACACCATCAAAGGAGTGTTCGCTTTTTTGAAATTTCCTAGCAGATTAAAACTTTGTGCTGGACTGAGAAGCGAACCCAGATACCTATCTATCACAGATAACGCACCAACTGGGCTATTTAAGCAGGACTCACAACCTGCCCTCACAGTTTCACTTCTGCCATTTCCTCTCTCCTGCCTTCCAGATTCCACACACACACACACACACACACACACACACACACACACACACACACACACACACAAACTTTTGTATCAAATCCCAGACCACTATGCAGTTTTAATTTGCAAAGAAGTTTCCAGATGGTGCACGCCCCACCAAAAAGTGAAAGATTCATTCTGGAAAAAAAAAATCTACAAAGCTGTGGCTAAGCCATTTCTCTGGGATATTCTTTCTTCCAGGAGCTCTAGTCCAGCGAAATATGCAGGGGGAATTTCTGTGAAGTCTGGAAGTAAAATACAGGTACTGGCAGAGGCGAAAGTGTGAGGGTGAGTTATAAATCGTGCCTGACTAGTTCAATTGGTGATAGCATCACCCTCAAAATCAAGTTTCTGAGTTAGTGTCCCAATTCAGATTACAGTTTTAATCTGCCACAAAGCTTCACACAAGATATTGCACAAAGATGCCAGAGTAATATATCAAGCGCAATAACAAAGAGGGAAGGTAGTACACACTTGTCGGTTTACTGGTGGCACCCTTACGCACTGAACACGGCGTCCTCCTAGACCAACTGGGAAAGTCGGCACTCTCACCCAGGTGACTCTACCCTGATTTTGTTCAGTATTTCTTGTATCCTGCAAACAATTTCAGTAAAATTTATTTTAGACTGTAAATTCAGTAGAGTTTAGAGGGCTTTATAATCAAAGTTACTCACACTAGAGATTTAACTGAAGTGTCAATATATAGATTCGTGGGTAGACTACATCACATAGAAGTGTAACACAGAACAAAACATACTACACACTTGTAATACGAACAAACAATAATGTTACGAGATTATCGTATTTACCCGAGTATAAGACGACCCTGAATATTAGATGACCTCCCTTTCTTAAGAGGCTCCTCTAGAAAAATTTACTTTTAACGTATTCTGGCTAATCAAAATTACAAACTGTTTTATTGAATGAGCATCTGCCAAAAAGTTAACATTACACCTATTCTAAGCTTTTGCCATTTATTGATTGTGTACATTTTGATAATATTAGGAGAAATAAAATAAAGGAAAAGAAAAGTTTAAATTAATTTTTTGGATTGTTTTCTTTTCTACCTACTAACTCTGATGTCTGTGGTATCACTATTTATTAATCATCCTCCTAATAGCACAGCTGTGAAATTTATATCTTCATTGTCACAAATATCTGGCTGTTTCTTCCAAATGTGTTGTGATTACTGAGGAGGTGGTTATGGTGAGACCTGAGAATTCAGCTGTTTTTATCTGAATACAAATTGGAATTCACTTCTATACAGAAGTGAGAATGTTACAATGTCTCTCGCTTCCAAACACATTGCATGCCCGCCGGTCTCTCATCTGCACAGAACCAGCAACTGACATACTCCCTTTCGTTCCTGTCATACGTCACAGCGAGCATTGACAACTCAGCAGCAAGAAACATGTAAGTATGCCACTGGCCCCTATCAAGACTTTTGCCGTCTCCTGCAGAAATGAATACTAATGTTGAGTATTTCTCCAATTTTAAAGACAATTTGATTCTCAATACAAATGGTTTCAGGCAAACTGCAGTTTAAACATGGTAGTTGTTCACAGAAAGTCAAAGTACATGGTACAGCTTCCCACAGTTGGCAACACGACAAAATTTTGCTGCTCACTCACTGCTCCCCTCCCCACAATCATACAATCATCTTATACACCTCTCAGGCAGGCAGGTGTCACTGTTCCCCTTCCGTATTGCTGAGCTTGAACAACTGTGAAAAACAGACCTGCAATATTTTCTAGTGTGCAAGTTATACATAACAACACCAACTAGAACTTTCGCTCATCCTGCAATATAGTGACGTCTGTTGGTACTACTTCCACAATGGGGCTTACTATTTTAATGTACTGTCACAGTAACAATTACAGGCAGTTTAATATGATTTATTTTCTTTGTTAGACATATCATTCTAGATTAATTTTCCTTCTTGTTTCAACTACATGTCGTCATCATGTTCTAAAGCTGATTAAAATTTGGTAACATTTTTACTTGGTATTCTAATATGCAAACAGCGACCGAATTTCTCATTTGAAATCCACTTAGTAAATCACTACAGTCTCCCATAACCAAATAAAATACTGGTCTGGGTTCTGAATAAACAAATGTTTTTTGAAAGACAAAATTTCCATTTTTGAATGTTACATTTACTTAAAAATCCGTATCCGTACATGAATGAAAACTTTTTATTGCAAATCTGTACAAATGCAATAACAGTTTGTAAGATGACAGAATTTGATGCTGTTTCCTTCCAAGTTTTACAAAAATGTCAAATTTTAATCAGAGAAATAGACTGCCATAATGGCTAGTTCATAGTTTCTCTTTCACTAGCACCATGCGAGTCAATATCACTGAGCGCTTCGGCGTATCGGGAAATCTCTAGCCTGCTGGAGTGCAATTTTTATTTGCTGAGCACTACCTTCCAAATTCTTCAAAATAAATCTGCATGTGACCTCAATAGCCAAAGCTTCATCTCTAAGTGTCAATAGTTTTAATCTGCAAATATAAGACAACCCTGCAGTTTTCGAATGACAAATCTGGGAAAAAACCTTGTCTTGTAATCGGGTAAATACGGTAAATCAAAGCTACAACCATCTTTATAAAGTGTCTCAACAGCGCGGATATTATATACGACGCATCAAGATGTGCCCTCAACACAGAATATAAGCTGCCCTATCTTCTAACACTGACTACACATAACCTTCTACTCTGCGATAACACCTAATTTAAAAATACCTAGTGACAAATTTTTTTGTGTTATGTAAGTTGAAAGTTCAATTAAGCTTCTTAAAATTAAACTGGTGATAACACTTTTTAATTCCAAAGGCTTTGCTGAAATATGGAACAGTCTCATTTGTAACGGGTGGCTACAGAATAATTATGGAATAAATCTGTTCGGTGACAATGTGGAATGCAAAAGTTGGCACTGAAGAATGCGTTACAGTTCACCAATGAAAACAAAATTTGGAGTAGCATTTCCCCTCGCATCTTTCCCAGAATATATTGTCTACCTTCACAGTTGAGCTGTTTGTGTGTGTTACTGCAGCAGGTAAATTATGGTTGACTCAGAGTTTTCCTCTATGGGAAGAATGAACTAAGATCCACTCAGCATCTTTTGTCATAATCCGGGATGTACAGCTTAAAAGCAGACACTATAAACTCACACAGTGGTGGACCTAACTCCAGTCTTTTAAAACTGTTGATGAATGAAACCTTAATTAGAAGTTGAAGAAACAGTCTGTCAGTAATCAAATGACCTACATGGATGACTGAAAAAGATATTAGTTTCTAAGTTTGCAAAATGACATTGATACTAAAAACCTTGCAGTTCTGGTCTTTGAAGTATCTGAGGATTCTAACAAACTTTTATTGGCTACGTAGAATAAAATATAAAATTACTGTAAAAGTTTCATAACTAAAGCCTTGTGTCTCGTATTAGAGCAAACAGACAGACAGACAGACAGTTGGAAATGGCACAAAATAGCCTACAGCTGTCCAAATATGGGTGTATGAGTGGCAGTTTTGAGATCATAGTGCAATAGACAATATATATTCAAGTAAATACAATTTCTGGAATGTTTAAATAGGTTTCACGAGTAATTCTTATATAATGGCGTGCTTTTCGCTATACTGCTGAGCTGTTCATTCCATTTTATGAACACTATTTCAACAACCAACACAGTTGTCTTCTCTACGTGCTGAGAGCTGTGCTGTTATGTGTACTCACAGTCTGAACTCCAAACACACTGTGAACTAGTGTTGGCATTGAAATGCTGTTTATAGCACAATTCAACTGACACCACCTGCTACAAAGAGAAGAACCTAATAAAACATGACGGAGATGTCAATTTAAACAAAGCTAATTAAGTTCTCACTGGCCATTTCATCCACCTAAGCTGGAAAACACTGACAGACTAAGCATTTCACAACACAATGACACAGGCTCTGAAAAACAGACGGGCATCAAAGGGTGTAGAAGGCACTGGGAGTCGAATTCAGCTACAAATAGCAGCATAACATCAACAATAAATACACCATAATCTTGTTGGAGTCCAGGCAGTAAATATGCATAACACAGCTTGTAGCACCTGAAGATGATGGCTTGATCAGTCACCAAAATATTGTGCATAAAATGGAATAAAAACATCTAAATTTACATCTATATACATACTCCACCATATGGTGCATGGCGGAGGGTTCACTGTACCACTACTTGTCATTTCCTTCCCTCTTCCACTCACTAACAGAAGGGGGGTGGGGCTGTCTATATGCTCCTGCATAAACCATAATTTCTCTTATCTTTGTGGTCATTATGCTAAATATATGTTGGCAGCAGTAAAATTGTTCTGCAGTCAAATTCAAATGTTGGTTTTCTAAATTTTTAAAATAGTGTGTCATGAAAAGAATGTCATCTCTCCAGGAATTCCCATTTGAGTTCACAAAGCAACTCCATAATACGTGCTGAATGAACCTACCAGTTACAAATTTAGCAGTCCGATTCTGAACTGCTTTCATGTCTTCCTTTAATCCGACCAGGTAGAAACCCAAGACACTTTAGCAGAACTCAAGAATGGGTCACACTAGCATTCTATACATGATCTCATTTACAAATGACCCATATGTTCCTAAGACTCTCCCAATAAACTTAAGTCAACCATTCGCCTTCCTTACTACAATCCTCACATGCCCATTTCCTATGGATTTTCAGTGTTACGCCTCAATATTTAATTGATGTGACTGTGTCAAGCAGCTCATTACTAACACTGTATTCGAACATAAGAGATTGTTTTTTCCTATCAGTCTGCATTAAATTACATTTTTTTACATTTGGAGCAAGATGCCATTCACCACATCAACTAAAACTTTTGTCTACATCATCTTGTATTCTCCTGCATTCACTAAATGAAAACACTCGCCTGTACACTACAGTGCCATCAGCTAAGAGCCACAGACTGCTGCTCACCCTCTCCATCAGGTCATTTATGTATATAGAGAATAACAACTCAGCTGTATACTCGAAAGCACACCATTAATCAATCATGGTGAGAGAAGTTGAGAGACCAAAATGCTTATTTCAGCTCACTTCTTGTGTAAAAAACCTGACACAGAATTTCCTACATAAGATAGCACACGTAAATATGCAATAACATTATCCAAAGACCATTTAGAGCATAGTGCAGTGTTTATTTCTCTCTACACCGCTAACAGCAATCAGAACTTAAATGACTTCAATTCCCGATGGTAAATAGATGTGTGATACATGTCAGCAATTAATGTACAGTACAATCCCATACAAGCAAACATACTTAGAAGAAATGCCCACTTTCAACAAATATCTGCATCTGTCCATGTGGAACTGCCATAAGGACAATGTTACTTTAGTCTGGTTCTGTCAGAATCTGCTTTAACAAAAATATTTATTTTGAGGAATAAATATTAATCAGTTTGCACACTGTTAACCCAAAATTCCTAACATGAGACTTAAGCCAAGAGTTTGTGGCTTTTCCTTTCATTTCTTGAATGAGTTACAGTAAATTGCTAACAGTGTGATGTTAGTAACTCACAATTCAATCTTGTTGTCAATAGGTAGGCCACAGTTTTTGGTTGATAATTTCAAACTGCCTCCCAATTAGTACATTGATCAGTTGATGGTCTCGAGTCAATTTATGTCACCAGATAATATAGTTACATTTTTAAAATCATTAGTACATGAAGTCTTTCCACTTTTAGGCTTAAAATGTGGGACTTTCTTATTAGAACTAAGATGGGAAGTTGAGTTAAAATTTCTATCATTTTTCTTTTGGGCAATAATGACTACATGGAGAAAGATAACAAACCAATGAAAATGTGAACATTGAAGTGTTGATTTCTGCATGTACGTCATGTCATTCTACATCACAGAAGAAGATACCATTAGGCCCAAACATGCGCAAAGTAATCTTATATTGTTTACCAAAGCATTGGATTCTATATTTTGAAAAGTGACTAAGTTTTGAGTAGTTACTCCTAGCAAAAGGTGAAAGCGTAAGATTCAGCAGAAGCTGATGATTATTAATGATATCTCAGACAAGTGTAGTGTTACACTCTCTGACATGGCAAAGAAACAGGATTTGCCACAGGAGGCCTTCCCGACTGCTGAAACTCATATTTTTTCTGCAATAAATAGGAAGAAAAGTGATGCTTCATTGTTTAAGGGCTTAGAAACCACCCATCCATTATGAAATGAGAAGTACAAACATTCCTATAGGTATCAATTTACTGCAAAAGAAGGCCCAAGAAATCATCCTGAAGCTCGGGATTGAATATTTCTGTGCACCAAATGACTGGCTGGGTCACTTAAAAAAACATCATAACCCCACTTCAACAATCATCATACTCTCACTTACCAAAATTTAAATGGGGAAAGTGAGGCAGTAGATGTGGAAAGTGTTGAACATTAGAAGTAGAAAATTTTACCACAGCTGATACATGCATATGAGCCCAGGACCATATTCAACGCTGATGCAACTGGCGTCTTTTATAACTTATGTCCCTCAACAACATATTCTGTTATGTTACAGGGACAGTAACAGAAAATAAAGAGTAATTGCATTGTTGTAATTAATAGCTGTGGCAGTGAAAGTTATCTCTATTAATAATAGGAAAATTTAAAGCACCCATGTGTTTCATAAACATAAAAACACAACCGTGCAATGCATGGATAATAGCTGAAATTTTTATAAAGTTTTTTTTAGAGTTTAGATACCTAGACAGGCACAGAAGTAAGAAAGCTCATTCTTATTATTAACTGGCTCCCTGCACAATCCAAGGTAGTGGCATTCATCAGAAATGTTAATGTTGTGTATCTTCCTGTGAATTGCACAAGTCATCCGCAGCCTCTAGACCTGTGTACATACCATTCTGTGAAAGCTAAATACTGAATGCCTGTTATGCAAAATTAATTCATTGCTTAAAATAAAGGCTGTAATGAGAACGAACATTTTACAGGCTATGCATATGTTTGTTGCTGCCTAGAATGCTACAACATAACAGATTGTGTTAAACTGTTTACAAACATTTGTTTCCAGTAGTCAGTATTAGTTGCTGCAGAAGTTGAAGATGATTTCCCTAAAGAAGAATGGAATGCTGTCACATATTCCAGCAAGTGACATTTCAGGTACCTCAAGCTGTTGTTGTGATGACATCCTGCCTTCTGCACACAAGACATGTATAAATGAACTGTGTGATGCTTTAGTAAACAACCAAGTAGAACTGGATGAAGGTTCTGGTGAATATTATGAAGAAGAGGAAGAGACAAAGGATTCACCTATACTAACTTTTGTTGCTGATAATCAAGAGCTTTATCACACAAACTATGTAGATGAGACAGTTCTTGCCACTATCAGTGAACTATAACTCTTGTTAGTACACTATGCAGGCAGCAAGAGGGGAAAAATGATCAGGATTTGACGTCCTGCCTACACCGTGGTCATAAGAGACAGAGCACAAACTCGGACTGTTTCCAAAATAGAGAAGGAAATTGGACGTGCCTTCCAGAAGAATAATATCTGCATTTGCCTGGAACAATTTAGGGAAATCCTGGAAGATCTAAATCAGGATGGCTGGATGCAGATTTAAGCCATTGTCCCCCTGAATGTGATTCCTGTGTGCTAACCACTGTGTCACCTTGCTTAGTCCAGGCAAACTACATTTTGATTTTCCAAAAAATAAATGCCAATATTTGTGAATCTTTCCTCCTTGTGTAATCACATTTGTATGTGCCATTAGTTTTAAATTCATAAAACAGTTGTTGATTTTATATGTGACTAAAATGAATGCCTATAGAGTCCCATGAAACGTTTGTGGCACTAATGTATATTTTATGATTTACTAAAGCTAACTGTAGAATACTTGAATTAAACTATTAATTAATGAAAACACCCATTAAAAGTAAAAATGGATACCCAGAGATTCATTAAAATGAGTTTTACTGTAATTCTGGGTATCAGACTTTTTGTGCCATCACTGAAGCTTTCCGAGGTTGAAATGAGGAGCCAGCCAGCATAATAATTCCATTGAAATTTGTGAAGAGCTATCTAGAAACAACACTGACTGTTCCAAATGCTACACAGTGACCATTGTTCACATTATAGAAACTGGTAAGGACATGACATTAATTACTGAAGTGGGTTCTACAGGATATTAATGTCATGAATGGCATGACCCGTAGCTGAGCTTTCTGAAAGATACAACTCAAGTCCCCCACAACTTTGTGCTTGGGCATGAAACTTATTCGGCTAAACACTAGAACTGCTTCCTTTATTTACTGCCATACTGTTATTACATCAGGCTCTGCAACATTAATTTATATTATGAGAATACTAATGGAAGATTCTGAAGGAGGGACTGCACTGGAATATGTTGCATTCATGTTGTCAGAGGGCTCGTTGGTCTTGGGGTATGATTCCTGCTTAGGGTGCAAGGAGGACCTAGGTTCATATTCAATCAAACAGCACAAGTTTAAGAACCCGGTTGAATGGTGTGACGTGACTACACAAGTGAGAGCAAAGAGGTTAGCAGGACATCAGCTAACACTCTGAGGCACACACTACATTTAAAAATACAGATTCAAATACAAATCGCTTTGATGAAAAAACTTCTGCTTAAAATAAGAGTGGGTAAATTAATTATATAAGCTAGAAAGACAAGGCATAGCTTTGAAGAGTATGGGACAGGAGAATGAACTGCCAAAGGAGAAGTGCTCCTTCAGTTATTTGAAAGTTGTATTGTGTATACTAAACACAATTTTCAAGCACCATATATGTGGGCTACACATGAAACTCACAAGGTGACCAGCGTGAAGGTTGGTTGGTTTATAATTTTCCCGTGATTTATGCATTAACGAAAAAGCGTTCATGGAGAAAAAAATAATGCTGGCATGATGTTGGCCATCCAGTAGTGTTTATAAATATTACGTAATTAAGTTTCTTTACACCAGAGCGCCACACTCAGCTGTTTTGAACCGGTAAACGTGTAACAATTGAAACAATTCATGCCGTACCTCCTGCTGCTGCCCAAGCTCTATTTGGCATTGTGGCTGATAGAAGTAACTAGGTTCGTTTGAATAAAAGTATTATGACCGATCACAACCGTTGCCAAACTGTCTCTACTGCGCAAATGCATTTTCGTAATTGTTGTGATCATCGTGACACCTTTGTCAAATCATATTTAGCGTGTTTCGGCGTTTGGCCACTTGTAGCGCTAGTTGACACTGTCATTCACTTTTGCACTGCTCAAATGTTTTTACACTTTTAGAATAAACACAGCACCAGTTGTCTAATATTTTCATGCTGAGCAAAATGTGTTTTGAGAACTTATTCTTGTTGTCAAGTGCCGTATTTACTTTTTTTTTTTTTTTTTTTTTTTAAATAATGTGTGTGATACATTGTGTGTGTGTGTGTGTGTGTGTGTGTGTGTGTGTGTGTGTGTGTGTGTGTGTGGTTGTCTACATAACTGAAGAGCCACAATACCTGATAACCGCAAAAAGACGACTACAGGGGAGATGCAGAGCAACACACGCAATCACAGCACAAAATACTTATCTACATTATTTGCACTTGACAATGAGAAAAAATTCTCAGAACGTGGCCTTCCGAAAAAAAAAGAAGGTAACTAGTGCAGTATTTCATTATTTAATTAATGAATGACAGCTTTCAAAGACATTGATTATGACGTATGAAACTGAGTCAAATGTTCTTACTTTCCAGACAGTTATCAGTTCCACTTACATCAGTGGTTTTTATTAGATAATAAACAACTCCCTGATAGATCTTTTGATGCCTGTTATGTACATATATCACACATAAAGTGTGAAAATGCAAGAGGATATCCTATACATAGCTTTTACAGCTTAAAATGTTATTTCCCAAAATTTTACATTTTCCCACATTTTGCACTATTTTTTGAGGCCCCTTGAAAAGTGTAAAAGCAGGGTTTCACTGTATGAGGAAATAAATATCCAGGCAAAGTGACGATCTGAATTATGTCACGGATGTCCCAAGCTTGTACACTGTTACAGCCCTTAACAAAATAAATACAATAATGCAGCACAGTATCTTGTATAATGTCACATAATCACAAGTGTGTGATTGCGACCATGTGTGGTATCTAAAAGTTAACAGCAAAAAGAGCCAAATGTAACTGTCAATGTCAACATGTAAGAAACAAGAATGACAATGCTTATACAGCCCAAGTCACTTAATATTTTGAATTCACTTAATTTCTAAAAGAATTAATACTTGAGCATTTTTACCAGCAACTGGCATCTAGAACAGAACCAATCGCCATCAGGAACTGCCTCCAGGGGTGGGTTAAGGCACTCCAGATGAAACCCACTATCACAATAATCGCAAAGTAACATTCTGTCCTCTCTGTCTCTTTGGTGGCACACCTTCAACAAAGAAACATCTTTTATTGAAATGACATTACATTAAGAGAATTTGTGTGTGGTGATAATTTATATTCTGCTGGGAAAATAAACATTTCAGACAACTTTTAAATTTTTGTTTATAAATTCTAAAAAGAAATGCACATTATGTACGCCATTTAAGAGAGTAATGAAATTTTCTATACTGTATTCAACATCTGACTACTTCATACAGAATGAAATGGCACTTTTGTAACAAAATGCTGTAAAATTTTGCACTGTCACCATTTCTGCATAAAAATGTCGATTCAATAAAGAGCAAACAGAGCCCGCAACCAACTGATTTCAATTAACTTTGACATACTAGTAACGGACCACTGTAAACTACCACTTGTGAAACCATTAATGTCACTATACTTCCATTTTCGGAAAAAAAAAACAAGGTCAATAACTGGGGCACAGTGAACAACTGAAATCATTAAAACACTAGAAAACATGGAAATTTTTATTATACATAACACGTCTGCAACCTAATAGTTTTTGAGGAATCAAAGAATTTGTGTTTTCAATTTGTTGCAGATATACTTTTGGAGGAAAGCACTTTCCGAGGTAGTGATTGCTCAGTGGTATAAAAACTACATTAGGATCTCAGTCAACTTCTGTCCAGGTGGGTTCTAACTGCACTTACTGTAATGTTTTTTTTTACTTCTTAGCAAGTGCCACCCTCCTCCAGACAGATCAAAATCAATACTCGACTTCAATTTCCTGAAAACTGTTAGGTTATGAGAGTGCTATGTATCAATACAATTTCCTTAGTTTCGACGTTCTAATAGTCTACTTGTTTAACAATGAATCCTGTTCATTACATTTAACCTCTTGTGCATACAGAAGCACAGTGACCTGAACCCTTTCAAACAATTTACTTTCGAGTGGGAACATCTTACTGCTTGACAACTGTCATGGAATAAGTGCCAATTGTTTTGGATCAACCAACAAATACTACGGAACACCTGACCGATGACAATAAAAGGAAATGTAGATGGCAGGACATGTTAACTGTGGCAGGACATGTTAACTGCAGCAAATCCTTTACATAAACATTCTGTATGCATACGACAGTTCATGCAGTATGGTGTTTGATGAAGGTTCTTATGGAATAGATTTATGCCACATTCTGCATCGTATGGAAATCTGTCTGAAAGACATCATTTGCATGCTTAGAATCGCGAATGAGCAGCTGGGCAGCTTGAAGCCAGTCAAAGTGTCACTATTGTGGCCACAGTAAAGAGTTCACCCGAAAGTATAATCTCTGTGGTGTCACCGCCAGACACCACACTTGCTAGGTGGTAGCTTAAATCGGCCGCGGTCCATTTAGTACATGTCGGACCCGCGTGTCGCCACTGTGTGATCGCAGAGCGAGCGCCACCACAAGGCAGGTCTCGAGATACGGACTAGCACTCGCCCCAGTTGTACGGACGACATTGCTAGCGACAATACGGACGAAGCCTTCCTCTCATTTGCCGAGAGTCAGTTAGAATAGCCTTCTGCTAAGTCCATGGCTACGACCTAGCAAGGCGCCAATTGTAACAGTGCATGTATCTTACGAGTCTCATTTGTATAGTCAAGAGGGATGTATCACAAGGAGTGAATAAAGTTAAGTATATTCCAGCTACGTACTTTTCTTGCTACCATTCAATAGTTATCCTGTTCCAGACTTCACGCCCGTCTGCGTTAGATAGCGTGCCTATCGGCCCCCTCAAAATAACACTGTGTCGGCACTTCTGTCGACACATCAATCTCACTATAAAAAAAGGCCACTGAAGGTGGCAATGCTACACAAAAGCATGTTAGCAGTCGTATACGGACCATAATACCACAAGAAGATCAATACGTAGACCTAGTGGGGAAAACGGAGACACATCTCAGTCCACCTGCTGCGGACCTTGCAACCACTACCAGCACACATGTCTCTAATAGAACCACTTCACAGCAATTAAATCAGACAGGTTCACATGTTCTATAGCCTGTTAAATGCATCCCACTTTAACCACGCCATCGTTGAGATAGAGTCCATTAGGGTAGAGCGTCAGCGACAGTGGTCCAGAGCGACATTCTCCTATGAATCCAGCTTCACTGTGGCAAGTAATTCTGGCCTCCAGTTAGTATGGAGAGAGAGGAATATGTTACACACCACGGAATGTTCATAAATGTCATTGGTATGGCCTAGGTTTATTGTGTGGACAGGCATTACGCACAATGGCCGAACACTGCCACATATCTTTGCGTGAGATATCATTACAGCACAGTGACATTGCAGGGAGATTATTCTGGATCACGTTTGTCTGTTTGGGGTACAGTATGTCCCAACCTCCAATACAGGACCACTGAGGTGTCGGAAACACTGAAAGTTAAAAGGTTGAACATATGGAATTGCCTGCTTACTCCTTGGAACAAAACCCTATAGAGTATGCCTGGTATGTTTTTGGCACATGCATTTCCCCACAAACACCCCTTCCCCGAACCGTACAAGAACTCAAAACTGCCTTTAGAGAGGAGTGGGATAATATCCCCCTAAATCTCAACAGTTTGCAAGTCAGTGTGAATAATATGTGCAAAATGTGCATTAGTACCCAAGGTGCGGATATTTCTTACTAAGAATCTGATACCGACCTTTATGTTGAGATTTTGACCTGTGTCAATTATGTATGTACTGCGCTTCACACCATCCATCATTGCCTGTGATTACTCCTGTCCAACGTGTCTCTGTTCCCAAGCAATTGTCAAGCAGTGCAGTATACAGAAGCTCGTTGAAATCACTGGGTTGCAGGGCCTGGCCTCTTCTTCTAAGCACAGCAACTGACTAATACTGATCACTGATGATCATTTATTGTTTAAATTCGACCTTGGTCAGGTGAATAGTCACAGTCATAGCAGTTAGTTTGCCATGTAAAGAACTGTTTGCCGGCATTTGACAAAAGTTAAGTAAACTTGACACTAATTTCTTGCGATATGACAAAGTTGTTGGCATGTAGTGTGAACCAACCACATTTGACAGACTTTCTGCTGTTAGATGAGAATCATCCTTTATACTGCATCTCTGAAGTTTTCTCAGCATGACTGTTTACTTGTGCGCGTTTGAATATGTAGCCAATTTCTTGATTCCCTTTTATGCACAATATTTCGACTGACCCAGTCATACTCCTTAGGTGCTGCGACTTGTGCTGTTATGTGCGCTTGTTGCCTGGACTCCAACCAAACTGAACTATAATGATGGAGCACCACTATTTATAGCCGGCACTCAACTCCTGGTGTCTCAAATACTCTTCAATGCTCATTGGTTTTTCAGAGGCGGCACTGATTTTCTGTGAAACGCACATTCACTCAGTGTTCCTGAGCTTGAGTGGATGGGGATGGCCAGTGACATCTTTAATAAGTTGAGTGTTGGAGCACAAGCCTTGTTTAAATTGAAACCTTCATCCCAGGTGCTCCAAGATATATCTTTCGATAGACTCCTCAATTATGCTGCCCTCAAAACTTGGTGTGTGCACCGTGATACTGGTCTCATTATACTACCATTTCACACTTATATTTGAAGAAGTGTTCAGTTATAGCTGATTGATTGGTTATTTTAGATTCGCGTGTTGCTAGTGTTCTTTGTTTCTCTCCTTGACTGTTCTAATAGTCTGCTACAAGTTAGACATGTCAAATTCGCATAGAATGACATACATACCTGACTTTTGGAGATTTAGATTGTTTTTAATGTCACAAAGAAGGCTTTTTACTTTTGTTGAAATGATAAAAATGTAATGGTTGCCACGTTTCCATAGGATTCTACTTAGCTTTCCGGAGATTGTGCCAGTGTAAGGCAAGTAACACTTTCTCCGTCTTAGACTTTCCCAATTTTAACTGCAACACCTGGTCAATTTCACAATCTGAGTACTGATTTCTTTGAAACACTAGTCATAGGTGTTGCAGTTTCCTGGTGAGGCTCTCTCTGTCTATTACAGGGTGATTTCGATATCATGCTACAAACTTTCAGGTATGGCGGAGAAGAGTAAATGTATCAATCACAGCAATGGGGCCCTGGTATAGAAACCACAAAATCAAAAGTTATAAGTGAAAATAGTTGCAATACCTCTGACGATGGAATACATGTCCTAGTATTGTTGTTGCTAAGATTGTAGTGTACGCAACTTTCAGAAGTGGTAGTTTGGACAAACAGGAGAAGAAAATATGCAGTAAATATGGGTTTAAATGCATGTCTTAAACGTTATGAGCACGTGTTCATTTTTGCTACTGTGAAAAATCTATCCTCTATAGAACAAGTGTCTATATTCCTTAAAATATGAATTTTAGAGACAATATTTACTGGACTTTTTTCCATTTTTGCTCCATACTACTTCCTCCAAAACCATGGAAACTAAAAAGCTTGCAGTAGAGGAGATATGCTTTATAGTATTGAAGACAAACACATACTCATAGATTTTAAGAATTATGTTTGACAGATGCAGTATTTACTATCTGATCCAGAGTATCCTCCTCAAGATCCAAATGGAAGGGGGCCATCTTGGACCTATTACCAGTAATATTGGTGGTCCGACATACTGTGTAGCCAAACACCTTGCTACTCTAGGGCCACTAGTAGGTCGGTGTGTGCATCACATAGAGATCTCCGTGGATTTCTTATGTTGATTAGATGGACTGCCTTTGAATGACTCCGATATTTTAGTAACGTTTGACGTGGTTTCTCTCTTCACTCATGTTCCTCTGTCTAACTTATTACGGTTAACTGAGGTTGGATTTGGTGTTAAATTAATGAATCTATTTCGACATGTGGTGATCTCCACTTTTTTTTTATTCTATGAACAGACAGGTGGAGTTCCAATGCACAGTTGAGTGACGAGAGTAACAAGGTGGCACCAAAGTGTAAGGCCTTTTTCCCTTACACAAATAGCATTTCTAACAAGACTGGTGGTATTCTGCAGAAATATGATGTGAAATGTGTTTTCTGATGAACATCTAAGATTAGTGCCCTTCTAGCATCCATATGGGATATCTTGGTTTGCATAAGGCAGTGGTTCATTGTATTTCTTGCAGTTATGGCATGGCATATACTGGTCACAGCATCAGGACCATGGCTGACGTATTGAGCATAAGCATCAAACATGCAGTGGCCCAGCAAATCTGCTATGTCAGAACATTGACTCAGTATTGGCATCCTATGGAAAATAACAACATGGAGAATCTGGAATGCGCTTACAAATATTGATGCTAGTGTTATCAAGGAAGCAGTAGACTTTAATTAGCAAGTGACCTTATAGAGATGGAAGCTTTGCTTAAACTATGCATGGACTTCTGCTGCCTCCTTGATCAAACAACAGAGGGACTGAGTTAATGCTACCTTGCCCATCCGTTATTAATATTCACAATCAATAACTTCTGATGGTCACCTTTGGTTCGGTGGTGGAGCTAGTGTTTGAGGTAAGTGTGTGTGTGTGTGTGTGTGTGTGTGTGTGTGTGTGTGTGTGTGTCTTTCTTTCTTTCTTGCAGATACACTCTGCATACCACAGTTTAAATTTCTTTGCATCTCTCACTGCATTTGTTTCTTTGAAATGACACGGTGTGCACCTGTTGACATATTGGCAATTGACAAAGACATAACCTGACAGCACTCTCAAGTGCTATTTGCTCACTGACTCTGCTTGTGTGTTGTCAAAGCATTCCCATGAATTTATAGTGTGTAGCCTGCACGTAACTCACTACCCACTCTCTCTCTCTCTCTCTCTCTCTCTCTCTCTCTCTCTCTCTCTCTCTCACTCTCTCTCTCTCTGTCTGTCTCCATTGAGTTAGGCTTGCACAGTGCATGATCCTATTGGCTGCTGGTCTGTTGATGGGATATTTTGATACTGGCTAACACAGGTACAACATCTTTATCTCAACACCTTGTTAGGAAGGTCAACATACCAGGAGGTCAACCTTTCTTTTGGTAGAATTTATCCAACTTCCATACACTGTGGTATATCTCCTCCACGTAGGCGGAAGTGATGTGATGTGGTTGACGTGATGTGATCTCTGAGGTTCTCTCAATGTGTGCTTTTGGGTGTTCAGCTGAGTTGTTGATTCTATTTTATGACATAATTTTGATGATTGACCCAGTTGTGTTTTTCCGAGTTATTCGAACAGATACATGAAGTCAGCAGAGTAATCTGTGATGTGCAGCCAAATTGAATACAACTGCAAAGGAACTTTTGAAGCTGAACACTGCAATAATTAATATGAAAGACTACCTTTCTGACCACCAGAAAGAAGAAAAATTTGTACTTGGAATTTCTGAGTGAGAGGATGGGACACACTTTTAAGAAACACTACAATTCTTCCACAGTTATGACACAAGGCAACTATCAAATGCAAACATTATACATGTGCAAGGGTGTGCTGAAAAGTAATGCCTCCGAAATTTTATGTGAAAACTCTTAAAGCTTTTTAAATAAAACAAACTTTATTAACATGCTACATCTTTATTCTCATGTCTACTTATTAATTCTTCCACAGTCACCTTGGTGACAAACACATTTCTCCCAATGAGAGACCAGTTTGTTGATAGCATCATTGAAGAATGTCTGACTCTGTTTTGATGGAGCCACAACCTCACACCTGCTTTCAATACTTTACCACTATTAAAGTGAAGCCCTTGAAGGTGTTCTTTAAGTTTTGGAAACAAATGAAAATCAGATGGGGCCAAGTCGGGACTGTAAGGAGGGTGATTGATGGTTACATTACACACTGCCATGTTACAAGCTACAATTTGGATCACTCTAGCGGCAGAGTGTTGCAACTTGCATCAGTGAAGCATGGAAGTCAACTGAGTAATACGCATGACATGTAATATCTCAACCGATATAAAGGACAGAATAAAAAATTTGGAGTCATTACTTTTCAGCACACACATAAATTCACCTTCATATGTCAACATAAATTCAACTCACACTGAGCTGATTAACGTGGTCACATACTTACTTTATTAAAAATATATTCAACTTCACTCAAACTGTATTCAAAGTTTAAAAAGCCGGAAGAAAGCTTCACTAATGTGGTTATGAAACTAACTACATTAAATAAGAAAGAACTGTAAAGAGGTGAAGGAACACTGAAACAACTGGACTGCACCTTCAGCCTACATTGACAGCTCTTACAATTGTACAGTCACCTAAGTCTCTGTTCACAGCCCTACATTCTTGCATGAATCCTAGGACAAGCAATATGAATCCCATCAATAGTGACAATGTCAAAAGCCCTTTATGTACTATGCCAAGACCAGTAATGCCAATATTCGGAATTCTCTTCAGAGTTTAGTGGAAAAGCAATTTTTGATGCTAACAATGTCAAACATTTTCAAGTAACACAATTTGGCAATCTGCCGTTGTAGCAATGAACACAGTAAGGTTCTATGTGCAAATAGACAACAACATGCCATTTTTCCACATGTTGGTGGGTCACTGACAAAATCTCTCAAAGTAGAAATTTAATTAGTAGACTAATTCCCTGTATAATGTCGTACTGTGACATTATAGTAAAGAAAAAGAGAAATTTGAGACTATGAGCATGCTTTTATCTGAAAAACTTTAAACACTGTTTGATTGAAAAACTATTTGGCTTTATGGTTATTTGTTTTAATTATTCAATTTAACTTACTTTAATTCTTTTTAGTAGGGCAAATAAATGTGATATGTAATATTTAATAAATATAGTGCAAATAACGGACATTTAAAAAAACTAACACTCGAATACAAAGAAAAAGGGATAAAAGTAAAATAAGTAATCATTAAACATCACCAAAACTGGCAAAAATGGTGATTGAACTGGCCATAAAATAAAACCATTTTTTTCTGCCAAAAGTTATTCCTCTACTGAATATACACCGGCAAAAACACTGTAACCTTCACTTTTCTAGAACGCTGAGTTTCCACGTACAAACACTGTACATTGTAAAAGTGAAGAATGTATGAAGGTACGTTGAAAAATACATACAACGAACGTCTTTTTTTCTTTTATTGTAATTTTGCTGCAGGTCAGTTGGATTCACAAACATTGTAACAATGGAGGAGGAAAGTCATGTGTTGCTACTTCAGAGTATGTGCAAAGACATAAACAGAGAATGGAAATGCAAAATTAAATATACTAAATGGACAAGGAGTGAGTAGAAATACAAATGGAATTCAGTGTAATCGTATGTGACTCTCAACAAAAAACCACTGCCTGGAAGACTCCCTGCACAACAAGTGTGTGCAAAAATGTTGTAGGCCAATCTAGCGAAATGAAGTCAATGTTTAGTGGGAGACTCATACGATTAGTTACATACTTTCTATTTTAATGTGTAACTAAGCCTTTATCACCTTCTGCATTATAATTAACTTTCGTTTCGCCATCTTTACAAATTACTACCTATAAGTGTAAATACCAGAGTAGAAGTGTAAGTTTGGAGGATAACAAAATGCAGTTTGAAGAATTCTACAATTTCGAATATAATAATCAAACAAGACATTTAACTTCGTCATGCACTGGAATAACAGATATCAAACATAGAAAGACTCAGGAGGCCATTTTGTGCATACACTGCACACTTAAGTACTTTTTGAGAAAAAAAGCAAAACAAATTAATGTATATCAAAAAGCCTTGTGCATGGTATATGCTATACATCTGTAAATGCTCCAAAAGAAGATAAAATGTGGCATGCATGCCCTCTGTAAACAGAAGAGGCAAACATTGAGAATCATCTTAACAAACTGTAGGATGACCTGATGGATTTGATAAGAAACCACATTGAGAAGCTACCAGAACAAGAAAGCCACTGCTTGAGACATAAGAATGAAAAACTCTGCCCAAGTTCTGATTCGAATGTTAATAATCTTTACTAACTCTTTAAAGAAGAGAATCCTATTGCACAATGCAGTGAAAGAGCATACAAAGATATTTTCAGGGGAGAGTACAATTTACGCTTTGGATTACCACATTCAAACACGTGTGTAGAATGGGAAGCTCTAACAATGAGTTATGCAAATTGCAATTATGGTTTCTGTTACATAATTTTTATGCAGAATAAAACCTATAAAACAGTGGTGTAAATGTTGTAACCTGCAAAATTGTGCTACTTCTGTTAGACTTTCAACTTTTTTGCATGGAAATCCGACAATCATCTTTCTTATCTTGATTTTAAGGATTCACATTGTCAAAATTATTGCACATTAGTAACTAATGAACTCATTTAAACTCACAATGGCAGAATAAGCATTCACAAACATTTTGCTCATTTACTTGTTTCTCTTCTCTCCTAAGAAAATTGAATTTTGGGGGTTACAACATTTTTGCCAGAAGATATTCATCTAACAAAGACTGGTTTATGTCTTTACACACACACACACACACCTCAGTCTGTTTTGGGTGTTTTTGTTTAACAGATAATATCAAGTTACATTTATCTTCACACTCCTCTTTGGTAATTAATTTCAACAATCTATTGATTAGGCATGTCCTGAATTTCTGTACACACAAAATGGTGTATGTTGTGGTAAACTGAAGGCACATTCACAACCACCCTCAACAGTTATCACCACAAAAGTTGAGAAAAATTCTTGATGTTATAGAATTCTGAGCTACATTACTACCTTGTGTTTTATGTATACCAATGCGTAAAAAGTTAAGAGGGAAAAAGAGAGATTAAAAAACTAAAACATGTTATCGAGGAAATCATTTATACTAATATGTGACATCAAACAGAAAACATCATGATTCCAATATCCCACAACAGCATTAGAAAAATGGCATTTTGGAATACAATAAATACATGAATGGCACTGATTATTTTGACCTCGTGATTAATTGTTAATTGGATGAAAGGAGGACTGTTATAACACAGAAGAAAGAGTTTTTCAGTATCACTGATAAAATATTACTGAATACAAGAAACAATGAAACCACAGACCTGACTGGGGAAAAATAACATTACCATAACTAAAGTAAGATATTTAACTTTTTTAGCTCCTGTGACTACATCTGTCCGCAAAGACCACAAGGAAGGAATCCTACTGCAAAAGAAATAAAATCTGTTTGTTGCAGAAAAGAACTACATCTAAAAAATTTTGGGCAACATTTATGCAATCATTTAATTTTTATAATTACACATTAATCAATGTTTTATCACTGAAAAATCTTAGTACATGCACTGTGCAATATATACTCCCTGGGTTCCCTTCACCTCCTCCTCCCCCCCCCCCCCTCCCCCAATCCAAATTTAACATGCAGAAAGCTAGTTATTATTGGTCAGAAAAGTAAACAGATTTAATATGAAATGGAAAATTCGGAACATATTTCACAAAAATACATGTAACTGTTCAGATTTTATTACAAGTTTTATAGAGGTCATTATTTTTAGATGAAATCAAAGGGGACTTTTTACTCGTTTCTTTGGGAGAATTGTGTTTTTTAACCACTAAGATTGGATAATCTCCATTTGTTGTTATTGTGAACCAAAAATTTATTTACGCAATTGGAAGCTAATGCTTCAGGAAGACTGAAAGATCATTTTCACTTTAGTGTAGAATATGTGGTATCAAAAGATTATTTACATTATTTGCCAAAGAGATGCATAGCATACATCACCTACAAATCATTACCCCAAGAATTGTTCAATGTTCATTATCACATATAAAACAGAACACATATAACACACAAACCTGGCAAGAAGAGCCTACTCTATTTACCACAGCTACAATAAGGTATGTTAAACTACATTACGTGCTACAAAGACAATATTAACAATAAGAAACAAAATAAAAGATAATAGAATGCATCTACCGTGGAGAACTGGCTTTCAGACAGTCGTTCTTCCCGCGAACCATACGCGACTGGAACAGGAAAGGGAGGTAATGACAGTGGCACGTAAAATGCCCTCCGCCACACACCGTTGGGTGGCTTGCGGAGTATAAATGTAGATGTAGATGTAGAGAACGTGTGGTTACTTGACTTGGGAGAAAAAAATTATATATATTAAAAAAACAACATTAAAATTTCATGCATACCTGACAAAATGTGGGATCATCTTCATTGTCACTAAATGACTGTACAGAAACTGGATCCACTGGATCTACACGAATAACTTGTCCTCCTATATTATTCCTGACAAGAATTAACTTAAATTTGCGTCGATCAACTGGACATGTTGTTACAGTCTGCAAAAAAGGTATTAGCATGAGTAGTGTTTTACACTTTTAACCAATGGAAGAATGTGGTGGGAAGAAATGGGATAGGGTACGAGAAGATCCACCAGGACAGGTTAAAAAAAAGTCTAAAGAGACATGACATGCATTTGTGTATAAATTAAAGTTTTTAAACATTATGAAGAGAAATGTATCACACTAAATGAAACAAATTACACTGAGGTGACAAAAACAGTTTTTTTACACATAAATATATGGAATTTTTATTTATCTTGGTTATGATACAGTTCAAATACAGAGGCTGCAGTTAATTTCTCCCAATGCAAGTGCCTTCTAGGAAAGTGTCAACAAATATTTCTATTGATTATGTAGCCATCAAAAATCTATGTTCACATTATAATTTTTAAGTGATTTCCTAGAGTAAATTTCTCTTTTAGGTTCCATAATTACTTTCAAATATTCTGTAAATATATTCCCAACCTGTTACAGGACAGGAAGGAAGGAAGGTTTGGGTCGAATGTCTTGTGAGTGGCGAGATCACGAGACAGTGTTACAAGACAATAACAAATAGAAACTAGTCTTCTTTTTGGCCACAACTAACCAACACACATTCTAAATGCACCACTGAGCTACCAATGAGGACACTGAACATGAATAGAGTTAACAGTGTGTGGTTTGGTGAGATATCATGTTATAAGAATATTGCTTATCTTGGCTCAAAATGATTGCCATGTATGGTTTACAGGACTTCTACATTCTCGAATACAGTTGAGAGCATCATTAGTCACAATTAAGTGATGCGATGAGGCCAATATCTTGTCATTCTGCAAGCAGACTGTTGTTCATGTATTAAAAGAAGAAACATAAAACGCCCCATTTTATTTAGTGTAATGTCATGAAAAATGTCTGCTGGAACTTATAAAGGTATCACAAAATAACCATTTTGTGGTAAGAGTTATTACTGTAAGTTTTAACTAACATATAAAGAGCACGAAAGCCTTGTTTGCCCTACAAAGCATTGGCATTTAAAGAAAATAAATACTCACAGGTTTGACAGTTGATATTTTGAGTGTAAACCCGTAATTAATGTACAAGGTGGGGCAAATACAGGTGGCCCTGATGAGTGGACGTGAATGTATGTGTATATGATGGAGCCATTGCCCATACAGCTGGCTGAACCTTGGAGCATATTTACACGATCTTCACACCTGAGAGAGTTGTTAGCAGAGGTCAGCCTGACCATCCTGGTCACCTGATTTGTCAGTGTGTGATTATTTTGTGTGGGTAGCCCTCATGTCTAAGGTGCACTACAGTAACCCTCATAGTCTTCATGAACAGCAGCACATTTTGGATGAGACTTTTCAGCAATTCCAGCAGTCCAGCTTTGATCTGCCTTCAGCAACTTGCTGACCAGGGACCAACAGTCCCAAGAGGTGAATGGAGGTCACTTTCAATGCCTGTTACAGTTAAGTTAGTAGCATTTCTTTTCCTCTGCTGTGTTTGTTTGTACCTTGGAACTCTGTTCTCTGGGCCACTTTTATTGCCCGACCCTGTATTATTTATGTATTGTGTTGTAAGAAATTTTTATTTCAGACAGATTCTCACTAAATACAAATAATAACAATTTGAGCATGACAGTTACAGAAGATCTATGTTGTGAACTTCAACTGTTGCAGTACAATCCACAAATTACCATACTCTTGCAAAAAAAATTTCTTAGTTCGATAGCAGAATCAATGACAGAAGGTAGTATGAAAGTGTTTCAGCAACAACTTTTTACATGACTTAAAAGGTGCTGAGAAGTAAACATCTGTAATGATTTTCCATAGTTCCTACAAAAGAAATATAGCACCTCTCTGTCATACGACAACAATCACACAAAGTGTTAATTAGCACATATTTGTTTGTATTACTTTAATAGCTTACAGAATAAGATGAAATGCACTTACCTTTGACCACTGTTTAAGGCATGGGCAGCAGAAGTAGTGCTGACATGAATCCGGTGTGGCTACTTCTCGATTTAGTAGGGAAACAAAGCAGATAGGGCAGTTTGCTTGAGTATCATCACTTTCACTTCCACTGTCAGAAGAGCCTCCATAAATGTAATTCTGAAAAAGATTAACACTTCACATAAGTTCATGAATTATTCAATATAATTAAAAAGTGTAGTATATTAACAGTAACTGTCATCGATACCTGCAGCTCGAAGGCTATCTTAAACAACTTGTAATGTTATCAAGCTATATTTCATCATATCTCCAACTGGTTAATTAAACATTAAAATTTGAATATATATATATATATATATATATATATATATATATATATATATATCATCCCTATATATATATATATATATATATATATATATATATATATATATATATATATCACCCTGTGCCTAAACATGCCTTGGTGCACGGCCAGCACATCTTAGCACAGTGTTACACCGTCCGGGTTACCTGGACACTTCCCACTAACACCAACCTATCCGAACTCCGGATACCTTGGGAGGATATATATATATATATATATATATGGTTATAATATAGGGAAACATTCCACGTAGGAAAAATATATCTAAAAACAAAGATGATGTGACTTACCAAATGAAAGTGCTGGCAGGTCGACAGACAAACAAACAAACCCAAACATACACATAAAATTCAAGCTTTCGCAACAAGCTGTTGCCTCATCAGGAAAGAGGGAAGGAGAGGGAAAGACGAAAGGAAGTGGGTTTTAAGGGAGAGGGTAAGGAGTCATTCCAATCCCGGGAGCGGAAAGACTTACCTTAGGGGGAAAAAAGGACGGGTATACACTCGCGCGCGCACACACACACATATCCATCCACACATATACAGACACAAGCAGACATATTTAAAGACAAAGAGTTTGGGCAGAGATGTCAGTCGAGGCAGAAGTGCAGCTGCCACCCATTCCACATCAAACAGTCCCTTCCCTACAGCCTAGGTCTTCGTGGCAAACGAATCTGCTCCAGTCCGGAATCCCTGAACCATTACACCAACAACCTGACAACAGCTTTCGCATCCCGCAACTACCCTCCCGACCTGGTACAAAAGCAAATAACCAGAGCCACTTCCTCATCCTCTCAAACCCAGAACCTCCCACAGAAGAACCACAAAAGTGCCCCACTTGTGACAGGATACTTTCCGGGACTGGATCAGATTCTGAATGTGGCTCTCCAGCAGGGATACGACTCCCTCAAATCCTGCCCTGAAATGAGATCCATCCTTCATGAAATCCTCCCCACTCCACAAAGAGTGTCTTTCCGCCGTCCACCTAACCTTCGTAACCTCTTAGTTCATCCCTATGAAATCCCCAAACCACCTTCCCTACCCTCTGGCTCCTACCCTTGTAACCGCCCCCGGTGTAAAACCTGTCCCATGCACCCTCCCACCACCACCACCTACTCCAGTCCTGTAACCCGGAAGGTGTACACAATCAAAGGCAGAGCCACGTGTGAAAGCACCCACGTGATCTACCAACTGACCTGCCTACACTGTGATGCATTCTATGTGGGAATGACCAGCAACAAACTGTCCATTCGCATGAATGGACACAGGCAGACAGTGTTTGTTGGTAATGAGGATCACCCTGTGGCTAAACATGCCCTGGTGCACGGCCAGCACATCTTGGCACAGTGTTACACCGTCCGGGTTACCTGGATACTTCCCACTAACACCAACCTATCCGAACTCCGGAGATGGGAACTTGCTCTTCAATATATCCTCTCTTCCCGTTATCCACCAGGCCTCAATCTCCGCTAATTTCAAGTTGCTGCCACTCATGCCTCACCTGTCATTCAACAACATCTTTGCCCCTGCACTTCTGCCTTGACTGACATCTCTGCCCAAACTCTTTGTCTTTAAATATGTCTGCTTGTGTCTGTATATGTGTGGATGGGTATGTGTGTGTGTGCGCGCGAGTGTATACCCGTCCTTTTTTCCCCCTAAGGTAAGTCTTTCCGCTCCCGGGATTGGATTGACCCTTACCCTCCCCCTTAAAACCCACATCCTTTCGTCTTTCCCTCTCCTTCCTTCTTTCCTGATGAGGCAACAGCTTGTTGCGAAAACTTGAATTTTGTGTGTATGTTTGGGTTTGTGTGTCTGTCGACCTGTCAGCACTTTCATTTGGTAAGTAACATCATCTTTGTTTATATATATATATATATATATACACACACACACACACACACACACACACACACACACACACACACACTGCTGGCCACCGTAAATGCAACACCAAGAAAGACAAGAGGTAGCACAACAAAATTTATTTGGTAGATAACATGTTGACCAAGTATCAAATGATTACGTTTACAGACGTCTGTGACATGTGGTTCCTGCCAGAATCAGTAGCCAGAGTAGCCGCCATTGTTGGAGATCACCGCTGCCACACGTCTCGGCATTGAGTCAAAGAGACGTTGGATGTGTTCCTGGGGTACAGCAGCCCAAGCAGCTTCCACACGTTGCCAAAGATCATCTGGTGTGGCAGCTGGGGATGTAATCTGGGTCACTCGTTGAGCAACCATGGACCACATGTTTTCTATCGGCGAAAGATCCGGAGAGCGAGCCGGCCAGGGAAGCAATTCAATCTGGTTATTGACGAAGAACCTTTGGACAATGCATGCCACGTGTGGTCGCACATTATCCTGTTGAAATATGGCTGTGGCCGAGCCCTGAAGGTAAGGAAGGACAACTGGCTCCAGCACCTCGGATATGTAGCGCCGGCTATTTAAAGTACCGGCAATGCGTACTAGAGGTGTGCGAGAGTAATATCCAATACCGCCCCATACCATAATACCCGGTGCAAGACCAGTGTGGCGATGCATAATGCAGCTGTCCAGCATCCTCTCTCCACGGTGTCTCCACACTCGAATCCGACCATCGTGGTGCTGCAGAAAGAAGCGTGCTTCGTCAGTAAAGACAACATCATTCCATTCTGCCGTCCACATCCGTCTGTCATCACACCATTGGCGACGGAGACGTCTGTGGTTCTGCGTCAATGGTAGACGAAGCAATGGACGTCTTGCGAACAGACCACTCTGCTGTAAACGGCGTCGAATGGTACGCGCAGACACTGGATGATGCGTTACAGACGCAATGTGCTGTGCTATGGTTCGGGATGTCACTGAGTGATCCGTCACTGCCATGCGCACAATTTGCCTATCAGCACGTGCAGTGGTGCACCGAGGTGAATGCGATCGACCACGTCGGTCCGTCGTACCCTCCTGCATCCAACGGTCACATATCCGCATTACAGTTGTTTGGTTTCGTCCAACACGACTAGCGATTTCTCTGTATGATAATCCACAATCTCGGTAAGCCACTATCCAAGATGATGAGACTCACCAAACAAAAGTGCTGGCAGGTCGATAGACACACAAACAAACATACACACAAAATTCAAGCTTTCGCAACAAACGGTTGCTTCATCAGGAAAGAGGGAAGGAGAGGGAAAGACGAAAGGATGTGGGTTTTAAGGGAGAGGGTAAGGAGTCATTCCAATCCCGGGAGCGGAAAGACTTACCTTAGGGGGAAAAAAGGACAGGTATACACTCGCGCACACACACATATCCATCCGCACATACACAGACACAAGCAGACATTTGTAAAGGCAAAGAGTTGAAACATCACACTGAAATCCAGTGATGCCATAAAATGATGCTGTAGGTATTAATACAACATAGTTCATATTTGGTATCATCAAATTTATCATGGTAATTTTGTTATGGTGTGGAGAACCACAAGTGATCATCATCAATCACTGTCCATATTATCTAAGGGTACATTCAGAGGCAATGTTGCTCCAGAGAATGGTAGGGAATATTATTTATTTATTTATTTATTTATTTTGTACACACTATTACGCAGCTTCAATAAATTAACCCAGATAATCCTGTCGTCCTTCTGGAAGGACAACATCACTCTGTCGAAATTATTTATTTTTGCGAATAATGCATTGTTGCAACCGACTGTGATGCATTGTTATATGACGTAGGCAGAGTCAGTTGCGCGCTGTGACAGTCAGTTTGACGCTGTCGTTCATAGTGAGTGAGAAACTGTGTCTTCAAAATAGGGCCGATTTTACCATGTACGAACTGACTGACCTTGTCATCGATGGGTATGCATATTTTCTTTCATATTGTGTCAATAATTCTGAAACTTGTCATATAATATATTAAAGAATTAACCTATATTATTTATGGGTTTATATTACGATTGAAAGTTTTCGTCAGTTGTAATTCAATAATGTTTTCAACTGTCCTTCCAGAAGGACATCAGGGTAATATGTTGTCATTTTGTATTCACGGAAAACGATGTACACTGATGGCACTTTTGGACATGTTAGAATCAAAAGATGAGGAAATACCTAATATTGGTGTGGATGTAACATTACACCCTCCTCTAAATTCAACTGATGACATAACAGATGAAGATTCGGGTGCTGAAGAAAATCCAAGTGCAGAAAAATTAGCAGCAAGTCAGCTCAATGCTACTGCACTTCGTGATTTGGCCATTTCTACCAATTTTAATGCTGTGAATGCAACAAGGAAACAATCCTTTACCTCTGATGTTGTTCCAGGACCCTCCAGCAGTACAAAAACAGCAACAATAACAACAACAACCACAAACAAACCAGCAAGGCTATCGAAGAATAAAGTTCTAAATCTCAAGCAATATAACTGGAAAAGTGGTGAAATAGTTAATCCAACATATGTATGGCCTCTAATGTTCACAGTTGCAATGAAGAAAAGGCGAAGACTGCTTGAATATTTCCAACAGTTTTTTGATAACAAAGTGCTTCAAATGATGGTCACTTACACAAATCAGTACGCAGCCAAGAGAAACAGACTAGGTGATTGTTCAGAAGATGAGATGTTGGTGTTTATTGCAATACTTCTGCTAAGTGGATATGTAACAGTGTCATGCAGAAAGGTGCACTGGCAATCAGATAAAGATGGTCACAACGACCTCATAACAAATGCCATGTCCAGAGATCGATTTGACTCTATCTTTTCCAATTTGCATGTAAGCAACAATGATAATTTAGATAATTCAGACCGTTTTGGGAAAATCCGCCCATTACTGTGTATGCTGAATGATAGATTCAAACAATTTGCACCTCACGTGCAGCATCATTCTGTCGATGAATCGATGGTCTCATACTTCAGAAGTCACGGGTGCAAACAATTCATAAATGGGAAACCAATCCGATGCGGATTCAAATTTTGGTGTGGAGGCAGAATTGGTGGATATATTATTTGGCTCGAACCTACCAAGGACCTGGCACGTGTAGTAAGGATTATGAAACGAAAGGTATTGGGTACGGTGTGGTAATGACTTATGTTGACCAGTTGCTTCCACATGTTCCATATCGAATATACTTTGATAACCTCTTTACCAGCGTTGAACTACTACATGACCTAAAAGACAAGGGCGTGGAAGCAACAGGAACAATAAGAGGAAACAGAGTTAAGAATTGTACTCTATCATCTGTAGATAAAATGATAAAAGAAAACAGAGGATCATATGAAGTTTGTTCTGACTCAGCATCTGGGATTTCCATTGTACGTTGGAATAACAACAATGTTGTTACTGTAGCCACCAATTTTGACAGAGTGCAACCACTACGCTTTGTAACATGATATTCTAGGGAACAAAAGAAAAGGATTACCGTACCTCAACCTAACTTATTACACTCCTACAATACTCATATGGGAGGCATAGATCGAGGTAACCAAAATGTATCCATGTATAGATGCTCTATAAGAGGGAAAAAGTGGTATTTCCCGATCATTGCACATTTTATACACATTGCAGAGCAAAATGCCTGGGATCGTTACAAGCACAACGAAGAACCCATAGATCATCTGACATTTCCTCGTCAAACTGTCACTGCAATTCTTGAAAGTAACAAAAGAGTCACTACCAGCAGGGGACATCCTAGTAAGAGGGCAAAACTAGATTCTAGATTTGATGGAAGAGAACATTATGTTGCTGAATTACCAACGGACAAGATAACAAAAAAGAGGAAGCACTGAAATGTCGAAGTTGCCACAAAAAAACTACTACTATATATGTAAAATGTGACGAACCACTTCATGTTTGTTGCTTTTTGTCTTATCGTACTAGTGCATAAAATATGTGTATAGGTTATTTTCCTTGTTTTTTTTGTATTTATTAGCTGTTTTAGCCCATAATTCAAATTTATTTGTGTTTATTGGATAGTATAAAAATCAAAACAAGTTAATTGTGCAATGTCATATACTTTAAAAACATGTTCCCTTATTGTCCTGGCATCCTTGTGGAAGGACACCCATTTTTGGAAACACTAAATAAAAATAAATACTCAAAATTGTTTTTACTTTCTTCCTTACAATCTTGTGTATGAATGTAGATAAGATATAAATCAATTTTGAAGAACATATAATTCAGGACTATCTGGGTTAAAATGCATTTTTATACATGTATTTCACAAGTGCTGCAATTTACTCTTTTCTGTGTAATTTTATTTTCCACAACTAGTTTCGAGCAGGGCTCATTTTCAAGCAGCACATGTATAAAATGAAGTGTGTGTGTGTGTGTGTCTATATATATAGTTATTTATTGTTGGACACTATTTACTTACATTTACAAGGTCATTAATGTTATTTATGATATATGACGATTTGCTTTATTATATTTGTGATGCCATTGCGTAACTCTCATATTATCAATCTATTTTTATGTCAGTGACTGCACTTTATTATCTTTGGTGAAGCCAGTTTTTGTTCAATATAGAATTCAGGGTCATCTTTGTCAAAGTTCTCAAACTTACTTTCTTTTTTTTCTTTTAAGTGTGTTGATCTATCTCCACTATAATGTTCATACAGCTCCCCTTTTCTGATCTATGAAGAACTGAAAGGTTATTGCTTATATGAGTGCTGTGCCAAAAGTTTTTACCAACTCTTAAACCGAAATCCTGCTGAAAATGGGACTATTTCAGTTGGAAACAGCATTATTATTATTATTATTTTATTATTATATATCTATGCGCATGCTCACGGCAATTCCCCTATCAACGGATTTTAAACCACACTGCAAACGATGAGGGAGATGCAGCCAGTGCTGAGTCAGACACAGTACAAAATGAATCTGGTGTGCTGTGATTTTCATGCAATGATATACCAGCAGAAAAATGCTCCTATAGGGACCAAAAAATGTGAATATGTTCCTGTGTATTTAAAAGAATCTGACTGAGAAGTGGGCTACCAGCTGCCTCATTCTACCTTCCTCAGCACCTTTAAAAACTTTGGGAACAGATTCACACTTTTTCCACAAGTTCCAACTCACACACACACTAGTCCACCATTGTAAGTTGCTCATACCCATCCATTCCCAGTTGCCCTTTCTCACCCATTTATTCAGCACAACTCATTGTCATTACGTCTTTGTGTCTTTCTGTCACTGTCTCCTGTGCCACAACCGCAGTCCCCTTCATTCTATCCTACAACAACTGTCTTCTCCCACTGTCACTGTCTCCCTGTATATCACCAAAAAGCTGTTCTTATTGCTAATATCTCATTCCTTTCTTCCTACTCCTGCCCCCTCTTCTCACTATCACTATCTCTCTCTTCCTTGTTGTCACTGACATATACTCTGTCTCTCATTATCACTGGCTCTCACCCACTTCCACTTTCAATTTCTCTTTCTCTTTACTCCTCCCTCCTGGCACTGTCTCCTTCGCTCTTTTCTTAGCACTGTTCTGTCACTGTCAACTATGTTCCTTGTGTTCCTTGGCACTGATTCCCTGTCTCTCTCTCACCATACCATTGTCTACTTTGCTCTTTCTGTAACATAAGCACTGTCTAGTATCTTCCAGCATTTATTACTTTTCCATCACTTTGCCCCTGTCACTTTCTTCTTCTCTCTCAGCATAAAACAGCTTGAATACATTCTCATGCCAAAAGTTTTTGGAAAATTTTTAAATAAGCTGAGGAAGGTAGAATGAGGCAGCTGGTACTCCACTTTTCAGTCAGAGTCTTTTAAATAAACAGACATATGCACATTTTTTTGTGCTCTCATAGGAGCATTTTCCCACTGGTTCCTTTTTTTCCCTGCTACAGCAAGGCATGTAAATAACATGAAAAATGTATTGGTTAGTAAAATTTAGATAGTTTCCTTACAGGAAGTTAAAGAAATGCGAAACTAATTTTACACCTCAGACCATAATTTTAATGCACAAAAATTTTGCATGTGCTTCAGTACAACATGAGATTAACAGGTGATGACAGAGACACTTTACAGCATATTTCTCCATACTAATTTTTGCCTCACAACAGA
Source organism: Schistocerca americana (assembly GCF_021461395.2). Classification (NCBI taxonomy): domain Eukaryota; kingdom Metazoa; phylum Arthropoda; class Insecta; order Orthoptera; family Acrididae; genus Schistocerca; species Schistocerca americana. The sequence continues at coordinate 404,859,770 of NC_060130.1, forward strand.
TTTGACATGTGTATTTTACCTTGTAAGTACGATAACTTTGAAGCTCTGTATCTCAGAAATCAATAAAGATATGAAGAAAATTTTCACAGGCAATTGAGATTGGGATCTTAGGAATACCACGTAAAAATTACATCCATTTGTTGTGCACAGCCATCTTGGACTCTGCAGCAGGGTTTTGGCACCCAATACACAAGCTTTTGGGGTTTTTCTCCATTATGGATAAAGATTTTTGCGAACGGGGAGATGGCTCTTCTAGATAAATACCTAGAGAACACATTGCTAAAATCTGAGCAATTTGCTGTGGTTACTTATTATTCAGATTTCTACTTGTATCAGATTTTAAGTGCAAAAGTAGGGTAACTCTGAGCCTTTGTACAATGGAAACGGATAAAGATATCAAGAATATTTTCAAGTCTGTTCAGGATCTCAGGAATATGTCACAAAAATTTCAGCCATTTGCTGTATGTAGCTGTCTTGGAATCCTTGGCTGTGTTCTGGTCCACTGGTGACAGCAAAAATATAGTAAAAAGCTTTTTTCTTTGAAATTTTTCAAGAACTGCCAACAAACTAATGGTGCCTCCCATCAAGTCCAACACAGACTATATCAAATGCAAAAAGAAGCAACTGATTTGATCCATTTACCTAAGCAGGAGGAAGTATGTAATATTCATACTTTGACCTTGTACCTTTTCACCATCAACAGAACACAAGGTATTAACAATGGGAAATCTTGTTTTTATGCACAACATTTTGGAACATATTAGGTAGGCATTCTGTCGCAAGCATACTGATGACGACTACAAAATGAAGTTAAACGAAGAAGAATGACACTTTTCTCCGGAATATATTTTTGGTGTACCTGTCCCTTCTTTCGTCACTGTTAGAAATTAGTTTTGTGAATTTTCAAGGGATTGCAAGTCTATCAAATATGAACCTTACCCCAGTCACCCAGCAATGGCAAATGACCCAAGAAAACATTAATTTTGTGGGGAAAATGATTGAAGAGTAACCTCACCTCACATTTTATGACATTAAAGGGACTCTAAATATTGGATCAATTGTAGTGTGGATCGTTGTTCATGATCCTTCAAGCCCCAACAAGAGATATGCATGTTGGATGCCACATTCTTTGAGAGAAGTCCAAAACAACACAAGAATGGATTGGAGTCATCTTATTCTTGAAAAATTTGACAAACAGTGGTCCAAAGACAGGTATATTATCATCACTGGTGACAAAACATGAGTGTGCCATTATGACTCTGAAAGGAAGAGGCAGTCTGCATTATGATGATTTCCAAGTAAGGAACCACCCATGAAAATTTCAGAGAAGTAGGAGCTCTGGAAAGGCGATGGTGATCACTTTCTTCACCAAGATGGGTTATCTCACCTCTGTGAGCCTGGACACACATCGTACAATCAATGCTGAGTGATATGTGATCAAATATCTGCCAAAAGTCACAGCCACATGGAGGTCACAGCACCCAAAGTTGAAGAGCGGCACCTTCATCTATATCATGACAATTTGTCAACACAAATAGCTGCCAGAACAATGGACTTCTTGCAGAAGGAGAAAGTGTGTGTGTGACCACACTCACTCTTTTCACCTGACCTGGCCCCATCGACTTCTTCCTGTTCCCAAATCCGAAGGAAAAGAATTTATGGGCAGCGTTTAACATCCAACGATGAGGCTATTGCAGCATACAATAGTGCTCGAAGAGACTTCCCTAAAGAAGCTTGGACTGAAACAATTTGTAAATGGTTAAAGAGGATGGAGAAATGTATAAGTGTTTACGGAAAGTATTTTAAAATATTGTAATAGTTATATTTTTTTCTGAATTTCAGCTAAAAATTTTTGGCGTTAACCTCATATATATTATAGGGTGTTATTTTTCGCAGAGATGGGTGCTAAATGTGTGAGGCTGGTTCCACTTTTGTTTACATGTCCCCTCTATCTTTTAAGAAAGTTTCATCCTGTATGTAGACCATATCACCGTCACTGCATTTAATTTTATATATTCCTGACTGGTTGTATTTTTTTAGTTTTGTCTATTCCGAGTATTATGTTCATTTGAGTTTGTTTTCTGTGCAACAGCTATTTTCAAGATTAACATTAAGAAACGTGTAACTTGTTTTTTGTGAAACATTCCCTAAGTGCAGTAATATAACACACTTCTCTTTCTTATTTCTTTCTATTTTTGCTAATGTTACTTCTCAAGTTTCATTTGCATAAGGTAAAGGTGTCACCAACCTGAAGATTGGTTTGAATAACATAATGTTTTACTGAACATGGTCCTATTGGAGGTGGTATGCACCTGCTTTATTCTAACCTATGAACAACTTACCCTGTCAGTTACAGAGGAACCTACGGAGTAATGTGGACTTGAACCACAAAGCAACTCAACATTTTTCACATAACAAACATTGCCAGAGGTGAATGAAGTGCTAAATGCCAGATAAAATTCCTTGGACTCACGACAGACCTTTGGATATACTGGGCTCAATTTACTACTGAGCTTTTGCACACTTGGCCTTAATTTTTTCTTCCTGTGTATTTTATTGACTATATCAAGACTGTAGCCATTATTGGTCATTGCAGTATAACCCTACTTTTCATGCTTCCAGAATTAATGTTTTCCTGATGTTTACAACATCTTTTATTGATCTCTTAAAATTTTTCTATGTTAACATTATTAATTCACATCTGCTTTTCGGTTATCATAACTGCAAATCTCCTACAATCTACACTTAATGAAACTATGTTCATGGACAGAAAGGCAACAATACAGTTGACATACGACACTGGCAAGACACTGACTTTCAAGTAGTGTTTACAAGCATTAGGCAGTTTAACTGTCTTTAGTCCTGGATTCTCTAGTTCTGAGCTTTCTGTTAGTGTTGTCTTCAGACTGAAGACTGGTCTCATGCAGTGATCTCCATGCTAGTCTAATCTGTGCAAGCCTCATCATCTCTGCATAACTACTGTAACCTATGTCCAACTGAAACCGCTAACTGTATTCGAGATCTGGTATCCCTTTACAATTTTTACTCCTCTCCCCACATTTCTCTCCATTACCTAAGTCAGCCCCAAAATGTCTCCTACCAACTAATCCCACCTTTTAGTTACCTTGTATTATAAATTTCTTTTTCCCCCTCATTTTGATTCAGTACCTCTTTATTAGATATTCAGTCAATCCAACCAGCCTTTAGCATTCTTCTGTAGCAGCACTTCAAAAATTTCTGTTGTAGTCTTGTCAGTGCTATACGCTCCAGACAAATACAGAAAAAACTTCTTAATGAGTTTATACTCAATTCAATAAATTTCTCAATTTCAGAAACACATTTCTTTTTTGCAATTGTCTGCCTGCATTTTATATCTTTATACTTAGCAATTATCAACCGTTTTGCTTCCCATGCAACTAAACTTATCAACTGCTTTTAGTGACTCATATCCTAATCCAGTTCCCTCTGCATCTCCTGATTTTATTTGACAATTGTCCATCAACCATGTTTTGCTCTTGCTGATGTTCATCTTACAACCTCTTTTTCAAGACACTATATCCATTCTACTCTTAATCGATAGAAGACGAAAGGTGGAACAATTTGTGCAAGCAGTACTTTGTCTCCTAATACTGCCACACTCCTAACAGTAACTATATTGTGTGTAGTGTTGTTCACAGTTATTTGATTAAATTCTGTGTTGAGATGGGCTAAACTCCAAAATCGAAACGAAAGGAATCAACAAGAACAACTCTTCTACATAGTATTTGAACTGTTTCAAAAAAAGTAAATTGTATGAATATTGTTTTGGCAAAAATACACTGATTTTCAAGTAGACATTATTGTATAGTGTATTGTCTAACCCCCCCCCCCCCACCCCCCAGCCCCACCCCCGAAATCAAAATATGTAGTGATACCAGAGATATGGTTAGGTTGAGACCTACATTGATTAAAATGACTGAGTGACACATGTAGCAATAATATCTAAGTAAACACCGTACCTGTCACACACTTTTCTGGTACTGCCTTTGGAATATTTCATTATGTTGCTACACATCTACATGCAAGTATCATCACTGCCATTGCCATGTGAAGTTGAAAAGTAAATAGGTAATACCTTTTTCCCTTTATGAATGTAGTGCAATGTTTTGTTGTTTGTTTTGGTCTTCAGTCTGAAAACTGGTTTCATACGGCTCTCAATGCTGTGCAAGCCTCCCCTTCTCTACATAATTACTAATTACTGCAACCTACATTCAGTTGAATCCGCTTACTCTAGTCAAACCTTGGTCTCCCTCATCAGATAATGGTGGCGCAATTATTTCGGCGCATCATATCGAGGTCTTTAGCACCCACTCCTCCCAAGACTTCCCTCCATTACCAAACTGACAATTTCTTGATGCATCAGGAAGTGTATGAGCAACCAGCCCTTTCTTTAAGCCAAGTTGTGCCATAAATTTTCTAGTCTGGCTGCCTGAATACCCATTAGCTTTTCCTCAACCTTATCCAGTGCTGCCTATAGATGCCCAGCTGCCCAGGAGAAATTACTGGAGGTCAGACAGCCTGCTTTGGATAAAAAGCTTCAGAAAATACTTCCTAACATTTAAATGGATATTCAGTGTTAGCAAATTTCTCTTTTTCTCAAAAGCTATTCTTGCTATTATCAGTCTACATTTTTATCCTCTCTGTTTCAACCATTATCAGTTACTTTACAGCCCAAATGGGAAAACTCATCTAATATTTTCAAGGCTGATTGTAAAAATACTGTTGACTGGAGATTCGTTCTAATCTTATTTCAGAAAACAAGACAAGTACACCAATTCTATGTAGTGTATAACTAAATCTGGATCAACTGAACAAGGTTCAGTGTTGATACAACTTAAAATGTGAAATGCCTGGCAAAACTGCTAAATAAATGATCAACACAATTACCGAGCTTTGACAACAGATATTAATTGTACACCAGACAATAAACAATTTTCTGTTGTAAAGCCAGAGGAAAATAAGCAGATGAAACTTCTCAAACATCAAGAAACTTCTCTACAGCCAAAAAGCATCAAAATACTGCCCATCACAGTGACCTAGAATGTTAGGAAAGCAGCAAGTACCATATTCAGGTGATGTAATTTTAAAATGTGATTTATCATAGTTATCTTTAGACCAGAAATCCCAAAGAGTACATGGTTTGGAGCTGATAATTCATGCCCACCTAGTTTCCGTTATTTTGTGGTGTAGCCGATTTCACTCAAAACACAAACTGTAGATGACTGTGGCATCACATCAAGCTTTCACTACTTTGCTGAGCGTGATGAAAATACACACACTACTGACTGTTGACTACAGATTCAGACAGCTTTCTCTGGGAATGAATATTTAAATCATTCACAAGAAACTATTGAAGCACAGTGCACCAGAGGTATACACTTGTGTTGATTTGACCAGTAGCATGATTTACGGGGCATGTTCCCACTGGAGTTGGTACGCTACTGACTTCTTCAGACATCTGAGCAGACTTCCCATCCAGATATATGGAGATCTACAGGTTAATGTGGGCAATGAACCATCACTTAATCATTTTGCACATCAGCAAGCATTTCCAGGGGCAAAGAAGCATTAAGTGAAATAATCTTTTCACATTACTTGCAAGTTTCTCCAAGTATTCTGATGAGAACAATTACTAACATCACCAATATTCTCCTCAACCCACCCATACAGACAAAAAATTTTTTTTTTTTTAAATGAGCTTCGGCAGTGTGACAGTGTTAATAAGAACTTCTGTATTATTATTTCTTCTACACTTGCATTTGCCAAAAGTTCTTTCTTTTGTAGTGTCACTAGATTATGAACTGATGACTATAACTGGACTTGATTTGATCACAAAATTTTGTCTGTGGAAGCTGATCCTAGTTAACAGCAAAATAATCTGTGATTACTGTTTATACAATGCAGACTTTCAAGTTCACCTGATTTAGGTTCATTTTTGTGCTAATCAACTGCTTCACACAATCAGCATTGTCTTATTTAATTTGACTACATTCCATTACACTTTTATTTTTGCTGCGATTCATCTTATAACTTCTTTTTAATACACTATCAATCCTGCTCATCTGCTATTCTGAGTCTCTTACCATCTCAGATCGAATTAAAATCTTAATGTCACATGTTTCTCAAAGTCAGCTTCTTCCAGATTTTTCATTCTGTAAGGAATTCGTGTCAGTACTTTACAACCACGACTTATTAAATGGATGGTTCTATAATATTAACATCTATCAGCACCAGCCTTCTTTGGAAAAAGAATTATGAAATCCTCCTTAAAGTCCGAGGGTATTTTGCCTGTGTTATATATCTTGCATACCAGGAGGAATAGTTTTGTCATGGCATGAGCACCCAAGAATCTTAATAATTCTCTGGGGATCATCTAATCCAGGACCTTCGTTTAGACTTACATTTTTCACTCCTCTGACTAATTCTTTTCAGTCATATCCACATCTCAACTTCATCTCATTCCTCTTCCCATACTGTAATATTGTTTTCGAGTATTTTTTTACCTTGTACAGCCCTCCTATACATTCCTTTTATCTTTCAGCCATCCCTTCTTTGCTTACAAGGGAAACTCCCCATTACAGCCCCCTCAGATTTAGTTGTCAGATGGCCCAGTCGATAGCCCTCAAATACTGAACACCATGAAAACAGGAAGAAGGCCTACTAAACAGAGAAAAAAAGAAGCAAAATAGAAACAGTGAACAGTCCAAGCTCAAGATGTGCAGCACTGAGTATATGTGTGTGGCCACGCCATCACGGTTATGTAGATACGGTATTGGACTGCCAAGGGATAGACAGATCCATGTCAAATCTCAAACATTCCCCGTCTTTTCTGTTTTCACCCACAAAATTATGAACTGTCCATCCAGTTACTGACATGTCTGTTCGCTGTATTCAAATTTGTGTCTGTGTTGTGGTGTAACGTCCGTTTGCAACCACGAAGTGTAAGAAAATGACCTCCAGACCTATTTACCAACTATTAGTTCTACACAGATGTCACATGTTATGACTCTTGTGTTCCGTTTTGGAAGTTTTGAATTCCTTTGTTGTAACATTCTTCACATCCGCTTATTCCTTTTCATTTCTGTGAAAGGTCGATGTGGCATGTCGCCTGCTCTCACTATTCATCGCATTTACTTGCAATGGTAATACAACATGAAATATTCTATAACCAGTGTATAGTATGACAACTGCTAAGACTACAGAAGGAGAAAAGAGATGTTAATGACCAGACACAAAGTTCATGAATTTTGTGAAAAAAAAAAAAAAAAAAAAGAATTGGCACAAGCTAGATTTGGACATGGATCTCCCTCCGCCTTCATAGTCCAACACCGTAACCACATAACCACAACGCTGCAGCGACAAAACTGTGAGTTAGGACCATTCACTGTTTCTATTTTGCTGCTTTTTTTCACAGTTCAGTACACCTTCTTCCTGTTTTCATGCTCGATCTGTGTTCAGTTTTTGATATGCTACCTACTGGCGCATCTTAAGACTAAATCTGAGGGCGTTGGGATGGGAAGTTTCCCTTGTTAGTACTGGCTAGCTATATGAGCTCTTAATTTCCTACAGGAACTTTCCTACAGGTGGCAATTATCTTTCCTTTGGTCATGCTTGCTTCTATAACTTTCAATTTCTTGTCAAACCATTCACGCTCTACCATTTTGCACTTTCTGTCAGTCATGTTGTTTAGACTTGGGTATCTCCTTATGCCTGCTCCATTTTGCTGCATTTTTACATTTTTCTCCTTTCGTCAGTTAAATTCAGTAACTCTGTCTACAAACACTCTCTGCAAACCAGGCGTGGCACAGGGTGCAGGTATCTTCCCATTCGAATTACGTATTGAGTGGGGGACGAATGACTGCTAAAATGCTTCTATGCATGCTGCAATTAGTCTAATTCTGTATTCACAGTCAGTATGGGGGTCCAATGCATATGTGGCTGAAGAATATGGCTGGATTCTTCAATTAATACTGGTTCTACCAATTTTGTAAGTAGACTTTTGAGGGATAATTTGTTTCTGTCTTCAAGTGTTTGCCAATTCAGGTTTTTCAACATTTCTGATGCTCTCCTGTGACTCAAACACTCCTGTAACCATTCATGCTGTGCTTCTTTGTATATATCCAACATCCCATGTTAGTCCTATTTCGTATGGGTACCACAAATTTGAGCAATATTCTAAGATGAGATACACAAGTGAACTGTAAGCAGTCTCCTTTGTAAGATGATTACATTTTCCCAGTATCCTGCCAATGAACAAAAATCTGTCACCTGTTTGCCTACAGCAAAGCCTATGTTATCATTCCATTTCTTATTCCTAAAAATGATTACACCCACATAGCTGTATGAGGTGATTGATTTTAAATGGAAATCATTAACATTGTCTTCATAGTATACTACATTTTTCATTTTTTGAAGTGCATAATTTTACATTTCTGTACATTTAGAGCAAGCAGACAATCTTTGTAGCACTCTGAAATCTTATCAGGATCAGCCTGAATATTTAGGCAGATTTTTTCAAACTTTACTTCAATACAGACAACTGCATCATTCCCAAAAAAGCCTGAGGTTGCTATTAATATTGTCTGCTACAGTGTTAATATAAAATACAAACAACATGGGTCCAAATACAATTCTGTGGGGCATGCCTCAAATTACTTCCCCCTCTGGCAATGACCAAGATAACAGGTTGCATGCTGCCTACCCATCAATTCTCAACGCAGTTACAAGTTCTGTTTTAATATCCCAAATAATTGTACACATAATGACATATGTAGCTCTGATAAGTTGGTAGAACTGTTGAATAAATTCTACAACTATGACTTTCCATATACCTTTCAACCAACTGTCCCTCCTCACTTCCATGGATTGTCTTCTTGAGTGAAGGTATTTTTTTAGTGCCTGGGCAAAAAATTCCCCATGCGTGTGATAACACAGCAATTGTAGCCACTGCACTTTGGGAGTACATTGCGGATTGAAGTGTGATAAAGACATGGCTTCCAATGTAGAACATTGTGCAAATGAACACGAGATAAATAATTTGTCTGACAGCGAAAACGACCACATATCAGAGCATGATCATAATACAGATACTAAGCAATGGGACAAACAGTTATGATTCAGAGGATGTGGCTGCAATATTTCAAGCGAGCTGCAAACGAAAGCATGGCACTCTGGAAAAAATCTGGACCACCAGGAAATGCCATCACTTACCAAATTTGCTGTGAAATCCATCACTGGAATGGAAGAGCCACAACAGAAGAAAGCTTGATTGTCTTCTGTGAGATATGACATGTGTTCCCAGAAAAAGGACTGGAAAACCAAAACTACGTTCTACATTCTAAGAAGGGATACACAAGTGAACTGTAAGTAGTCGTTAGTAGCATGACTGCATTTTCCTAGTATCCTGCCAAAGAAAAATTCTGTTGCCTGCTTGCTTGCAGCAAAGTCTATGTTATCATTTGATTTCATATTCCTAAAAATTATTACTCCTAGGTATTTGTATGAGTTGACGGATTCTAAATGGGAATCATTAAGACCCGCTGCAGGTTAATACCTAAGGAACATTAATTTTCAGTTTGTAAAGAATGTATCTGTAATGACTCTGGTTAGATATAACAGACAAACTCTGCAGAATACACTGTCTTTGTGAGATCCATTTTTTTTTTTTCCATTAAGAGAAGCGAGTGTTTACATCTTAAAAAATCATTAAATGCATCTTTAAAATACTCTGATGTGATGTGTATATGCATATTTCAATTTCCTAAATAGTTCCATATATATATATAGGGAAACATTCCACGCGGGAAAAATATATTTAAAAACAAAGATGATGTGACTTACCATACGAAAGTGCTGGCAGGTCGATAAAAACACAAACAGACACATACATACACACAAAATTCAAGCTTTCGCAACAAACTGTTGCCTCATCAGGAAAGAGGGAAGGAGAGGGAAAGACGAAAGGAAGTGGGTTTTAAGGGAGAGGGTAAGGAGTCATTCCAATCCCGGGAGCGGAAAGACTTACCTTAGGGGGAAAAAAGGACGGGTATACACTCGCGCACACACACACATATCCATCCACACATATACAGACACAAGCAGACATATTTAAAGACAAAGAGTTTGGGCAGAGATGTCAGTCGAGGCAGAAGTGCAGCTGCCACCCATTCCACATCAAACAGTCCCTTCCCTACAGCCTAGGTCTTCGTGGCAAACGAATCTGCTCCAGTCCGGAATCCCTGAACCATTACACCAACAACCTGACAACAGCTTTCGCATCCCGCAACTACCCTCCCGACCTGGTACAGAAGCAAATAACCAGAGCCACTTCCTCATCCCCTCAAACCCAGAATCCCCCACAGAAGAACCACAAAAGTGCCCCACTTGTGACAGGATACTTTCCGGGACTGGACCAGACTCTGAATGTGGCTCTCCAGCAGGGATACGATTTCCTCAAATCCTGCCCTGAAATGAGATCCATCCTTCATGAAATCCTCCCCACTCCACCAAGAGTGTCTTTCCGCTGTCCACCTAACCTTCATAACCTCTTAGTTCATCCCTATGAAATCCCCAAACCACCTTCCCTACCCTCTGGCTCCTATCCTTGTAATCTCCCCCGGCGTAAAACCTGTCCCATGCACGCTCCCACCACCACCTACTCCAGTCCTGTAACCCGGAAGGTGTACCCGATCAAAGGCAGAGCCACATCTGAAAGCACCCACGTGATTTACCAACTGACCTGCCTACACTGTGATGCATTCTATGTGGGAATGACCAGCAACAAACTGTCCATTCGCATGAATGGACACAGGCAGACAGTGTTTGTTGGTAATGAGGATCACCCTGTGGCTAAACATGCCTTGGTGCACGGCCAGCACATCTTGGCACAGTGTTACACCGTCCGGGTTATCTGGATACTTCCCACCAACACCAACCTATCCGAACTCCGGAGATGGGAACTTGCTCTTCAATATATCCTCTCTTCCCGTTATCCACCAGGCCTCAATCTCCGCTAATTTCAAGTTGCCGCCACTCATACCTCACCTGTCATTCAACAACATCTTTGCCTCTGCACTTCTGCCTCGACTGACATCTCTGCCCAAACTCTTTGTCTTTAAATATGTCTGCTTGTGTCTGTATATGTGTGGATGGATATGTGTGTGTGTGCGCGCGAGTGTATACCCGTCCTTTTTTCCCCCTAAGGTAAGTCTTTCCGCTCCCGGGATTGGAATGACTCCTTACCCTCTCCCTTAAAACCCACTTCCTTTCGTCTTTCCCTCTCCTTCCCTCTTTCCTGATGAGGCAACAGTTTGTTGCGAAAGCTTGAATTTTATGTGTATGTATGTGTCTGTTTGTGTTTCTACCGACCTGCCAGCGCTTTCGTATGGTAAGTCACATCATCTTTGTTTTTAAATATATTTTTCCCGCGTGGAATGTTTCCACACACACATATATATATATATATATATATATATATATATATATATATATATATATATATATATATATATATATATATAAGGGTGAAAAATACTCCATGCATATAATATCACCAAAATAAGTGGGCGTGGTTCCAAGTCAAATGCTTTTTGAAGTCAAGAAGTACTGTATCTACCTGATTTCCTTGATTCATGGCTTTCACAATGTCATGTGAGAAAGATGACTAGTAGGGTTTCACGTTATCTGACATTTATGGAACGCATGATGGTTTTGCCCCAGACGCCTCAGTAACTTTGAGTTTAAAATATGCTCTAGGATATCTCCTGTGTCATACAAGGATTTATTCAGGGTCTTTGATCCTCCACTGCCATAATTCATTTCTTAAAGCTACCCAATTGTCTTCTATTGTATTCCTTTCCATAATTTCAATCATTGACTAATGCACACTTCGATATTCACAACTGTTTCTGATGCCTTCAATATATCCATGTCCCGTCGCCTTGATTTTCTTCCTTCCTCCAATTTTAATCTGCTGTACCTAACCAATAAATTACAGTCAGAGTCCACAACTGTCCTGGAAATGTTCTCCAATTTAATACTAAAAAAAGTAGTACCCTACAGCATAATATTTCAAGTATGGCATAAAAAAATCTCTCAAATTAAGAAGTTGTCAAATTCCTTAGAAGTCAGAAAAATAATAAATAATTTTGTCCTATTTAGGAGCTGTCCGCCAGTAACCACTGTGCTGTAACGAATTTGGTAGTTTAACTATGAATAACTATTTTGTTGTACATCAGTTGCTTGCGTCTTTTAACATTTGTGCTTACTGGTACTAGTCATAAATCACCTGTTAACACTGCTATGAGTCATACATTGTATAAGTTTCCTCTAACTTGATTTATTGTGGTATCACTAAACATATTCATTAAAATATGTGTGTCTTATTTGGTCACTCAAAATTGAACACACAAACATATGTTGGTATTATTATCCAGAAGTCAAACAAAGGTAGGGGAAAATGGCGCTCACCCGAAAAGTGCTGTTACTTGCTGAAGCTGATGGACCTGGTTCATCATGAGTATGGTTTTGCCATGTAAGTGGTGATGCTGAGGTTGAGGGCAATCTATGGCTCCAGTCCACACTGTCCTCCAGTTGTATAGTTTGACACAGCTGCCAGATAAAATATTTCACTAATATAGCATACATCACATTGTTTCTCAGCACCTTTCTATTTGCACATTGTGGAATAAAAATTTACTGCATGGCCAAAAGTTTCTGAACACCCCATTGATTATGCTTCGTGCAACTTCTGGCTATGTATCCAAAATTAAAAATGTTCAAGGACAATGTGTCATCACAGTTCATGTTTTCAGCCAGAATGAATAAACGGAGAAAGTGGCCAAGTCTGAATGTCACAGACTGTATGTGCCCCATTTGGTCATGCTGTCTGCATGTTTTCAGTTGAGTTATTGTAACGTTGAAATGTCATGGAAGCATCCAATACAAAGCATATTGCTTGCCGTCTAATAAATGAACTGATAGCAATTGTCAAACTCTACAACATAGTCCGGTAAACTTTTGTTGCAAATGGCTCTGAGCACTATGGGACTTAACATCTGAGGTCATCAGTCTCCTAGACTTACAACTACTTAAACCTAACTAACCTAAGGACATCACACACATCCATGCCTGAGGCAGGATTCGAACCTGCGACTGACTCTTGTTGCAGCTCAGGTTCAAAGGTAAATTACAGAATGATCCCCAAAAGGTTCTAAGATTCAATCTTCAGACTCATACTGTTGCTCGGAAATCACTGAGAAAAAGAACAGATGCACTATGTCACTTTGTTATAAACGACATTGCACTGGTTTGTGTAGGTGTGGAAGCCTGTATTATGGAGTGGTGTGTCATGCTACATGATGATGTAGCACTCATAATGGATGTGCTGACCTAAAAGATGCTTAATACATGGTATCTATTCAAGTTTGTTGTAACAACAGTGAAATTTGGATGAACGATGTCAGGTATGTGCATTTTTCACTAGTCTGCTCTTTGTAATGAACAGTAATGGGTGTTCGGAGATTTTTAGCCACTTAGTGTTAGAGTGTAGCCAATACCTCTAATGCAACATTGAAACAGTAAAACTTTGTTAAGTCATCTTATGCAAATGGAAATATTTTCCCAAACTGAACTCTATTACATCACATGTACATTTATTAATAGTAACTCAAATACTGCAAAAAACTTCAGTGTTATGTATAAAGAAGATTTCAGTGAAATTATTCAAAATCTACATCTCACCTGGAAGGAATTATCATTTGTTGTGTTTGATGGTGATGTTTCTTGATGAGCATCACTTTCCCTGTTAACTGTAGATGGTGAACTGGATGGTCTGCCATTCTCCCAACTGTTGTCCAATTCTACATTCATATCTAAATACGTTTGTAATACAGCAACACATAATTAAGGCAGATCTTCTTAGACAATTTAATACTAATAAGTCACACAAGAATCATGAACATGCAAAGTACCGTTCACTTCTATTCAACAATGAAGTATTGACAGCTTTTTGTCTCTAAGCATTATCTCCCATGGTTAATCAACATGACAAGTTCGCTCCCTTTGAGCCATGGGACTACACAGTTAACAACAAAAACTGATCCACTCATGAATGTAATGACAATACCTAATGTCACTTTGATGCAATATGAAAGTGCCAACTAGCAATCTTTCCTACAATATTATGTTACCAGCAAAAAAACTGTGAAATAAAAAGGCTCCGATTCAACTGCTCACAGCAATTTACAATATGAAATTTTCAGGTAAATTAACTGACAGTACAGCACAAATTTAACACTTTATTTGTACAAAACAACTGATATGTTTCATATCAATTATTTTACAATATTCTCCTACACAAGGTATTTTAATACAGTTTGAAATCCAAGTGTCAGGGAATAAAACCATGACAGACTCACAGAAAACTAACAGATCAAGTCTTCCCACATCCACTACTTGTGAGCATCTAACCAACAGAAGTTACACTTTAAACAAACAAAAATTTCCTGGTGAAGTGAAATTCATTTCTCCACCGCTATAACAATTGGCAGCATGTCTACTTCATCATAATAGACTACAGTTTTTCTATCACTGTGGATTATGCTGAGCTAAAACAAAAACGTAAATTGTGCACTCATCCAAAATGAAACTTCTCTCTTCGAAGTCTATGGAAGTTCTAGTTTGTAGTACATTATTTAAATGAAAAGACTAGAAAAGATAAATACCTGAACTGTGATCAGCTGGATTTGTGTCTTGGCCAGGCATGACTGCTGCCTCGTATATGACAAACAACCTGCAACAAGTGAAAAACATTTTCTTTATATTTATATTAAAATTACAATCAATGTAGCATTTTTTGGTCATTTCATGCAAATTTTATGACTGAATGAATGATATACATAACAGCACTGAGTAAATATATGAAAAGTTTTTTTCTATGATCCAATGTTAAGTAACAAACTAGAAAAGGCACAAAATGATAAGTTTTTGTTTCCATCACAAACTTTTATAGAAGTACATGAGAAATGCATTAACAAGAGAAATAAAGATAAACTACTGTCTCTTCATATTATGCTATTTATTGTTTCATTAAGTAAGTTAAATTCTAAGTAATTTAATGCTCCATATGTTCGATGAACATGCACAGAAATTTCTCAAAACAGAACAAATTTCAATAGTAATGATCAATTTCAGAGGTGGCTGATCATGGTTTATTAACTATGAACTTCCAGTAGCTTTCTCAATAATTATAAAAGTAAATTACAGACAGCAGAAATGAGTTCTTTGGGAATAGCAGTAAGTTTCAAAAGAAGACAAAGGAAAAGAAATAATGAAATAGGGACAGAATTACTAACTGCGACTATCTGGAATAAATCACTAAAATACTTTATTATATCAGACTGACTTGCACGAAAGAACGATAACATTCTGTCACATTTTAGCTGGTATAGCTTTATCCATCCTCAACTGCTTTTTGAGGGTGTTGGTTTTTCCATGTCTTCCTTGATTGTCAACTTGTAATTCATCCCACCAGCTGGTACTCTGTATCTTTCTTCAATATAAGTGTGCAAGTGATTTATCAAATTTGTTCTAGCCTTTTGTGAATGTCATTATACTTTGCATTTGTAACTCTGTCCCCATTTCATTATTTCTTTTCCTTTGTCTTCTTGTGACTCCTGCTGCTATTCTCAAAGAACTCATTTCTGCTGTGTGTCAAAATCTCTTTCTATTTCCATAGAACCTTTATTCCATGTCCTTACAGAAAACTACAAACAGGTACAGTTTTCCAAAATTTTACCCTTGCCTCTCTCCTACTTTTTTCTTTCTGTACAGTTAGCAAATAATATAATTTAACATTTCTTTATAATTTCCAATCACCTTACTTCCTGGAAAGATGTTGTGTATACTAGAAAATTGAATGAATTTATTTTTTCGGTTTTTAAAATTCTGTAACTTTATAGACTTTTGATCACGATATGAAGGTTACACTCTGCAGCCATCACGTTAAATTTATAAGAGGAGTTCCTCATTGTAAGCAACTATTAACCAGTTATAAACATGAATAATGAATAATAATTAATAACACACAAGTTGTGTGTGGTTCTTGTCTTCCAAATCCACTGCTGTAACAGATCGTCTACACACGAATTAGGAGGTACTGGTGACATAAGCTGGGAATTTTTATTGTAACATAAATATAAAATGATTTTGCAATTTAAAAACTGACAAAAATCCCATGAATATTTTTATGCACAAGTATTGAAGATCTTGGTGGTGGCTGAAGATGGCTACAGTATACATTGTCACTGATTACTGCAATAATTAAATAGTATTAAATAAGTGCAAAACGAAAGAGGAAATGAATCTGTTATAAAAGACAGTGGGCTCTGACTCAGGAGGAAGTAGACTCATGCTCTGTACAGTTATCATGATTTAAGATTTTGGCCACTTCAAGCACATGCTGCCTCTGTCAATACATAAAAATCATGTGTTTGCCTGTAATAATCTGACAAATGTAATGTCACTGTAAAAAAAAAACTTTAATGGATAAGTTACAATATGATACTATACACCTGTTACCATCACTGTGAAGCAACTGTACATGACACACACATTAACCCTTTTAGTGCCAAATACGATCTGATCGTGATCCAGATTTTCGGCGAAAAATGCCAGTAACGATCTGATCGTGATGCCTTTCTCATTCATTTTTTCCGCGCTTGAAGGCAAAGTTGTTAGTATTTCCTAGCGAATGAGAAATGCATCACGATCAGATCGTTACTGGCATTTTTCGCTGAAAATCTGGATCACGATCAGATCGTATTTGGCACTAAAAGGGTTAAGGAGGAAAATAGATGAGACCAATATGGATTGTTTCTTTTCAGTACTCATAACTCAGCTGCTTGGAGGAAGTAGCTTCATGCATGACTGTAGGTAGCAAAAAATCATATATACTACAGTCACTGAAACAAGGCTGCCAATTATCTTAGCAACAAAAAAGAATTTGACACACTCAGATGAGTGGACTTCTACTACTTGCTCAGCTAGCACATAGCCTCATATGCCATCACCATCAATTGTATGATGTCATGACATACGACAGATGGAAACTTAATGCCACTTGGAAACTCAAATAAAAAATGTATTTTCTCATTACTGAAACAAGTGACTCTTATGAACGGCTAACGTGGAAGTTCACATTCTTCCCACTAATGTCCAATTATTAACTCAATAAACGTAACAATATTTTGGTATTTACCTAGAAAATAGCACATTCCCCAGTCTTGGTAAATGATAAACGATGCTCCAGATATTCTAGACGGCCCGGCCGACTATGAATACATTTTGAACACTTTATGTTGGATGCAATACAAGGAACTGTGTAAATGATGCTCTAATTTTTAGTGCCTCTGAACTGTGTGTGACTCCATGCAAAAAAAATGATTGCCTGGATCAAGCACCCTTCACCAAAATCAAATCAATGGGGTCACTTTACGAGTCCATGAAATATCTCGACAGAAGTGCATTTTACATGAAATGGAGTCTTAAGTTAATGAGTCTAAAGTTAATATAGGCATTCTGAAAATCCAATACAATTATATTTGCCTTTATATACCGCACATGCAGTTACATTCAGCTGTCACTCAATAAGCACTACATCACGAATAATGCAAAAAGCATTTCATGGGTGGTCAAGCAACAACATAAAACTGAGATGTACTTTTTGAAGACAAACTGATAACCCATTTCTGTGGTGGCAAGTAAAAAGACTGTGTAACTATTTTAAAATACACAGAGAACACTAGGCACTGAAAGTCAGCAATGAGAAGAATATTACAAGCACTAATATACACTTAACTTATTTACATTTCACTGAAATGTAAAAGCCAACCTGCCATTAAGATTGTTCTTTCTCATCATTTCACAGCATTTGTGAAACATAACATAAAGAGGAAGGGGTATAGGGATATGCATGGCATATGTTTACTGTCTAGCAGAGTAGATGCTAATACAAACATTTCTGACAAGATAAAACTGTTGAGTCAGACTGCAACACCAGCAAAGACACCTGCAATTTGTAACCAGTGCACACTAGCAATTACTCTTATCATACGCATTCCATATGGACCAAATCAAAGTGTGAACTAGCCACTTTGAGAACTATGCAGAGGTTCTTCCAAAGTGCTCTTGAATTAACACCCCTGGAAGAAACAAGATATAGTGGAGAGTTCTGAAACTCAGGTACTAAAGCATACCAGGAATTAAGAGAACAACTGCCTTCAGCCACAAATCATGATTTTATTAAAATGCACACCGCATTTCGAGCCCTGGGGCTCATCTTCAGATGCTTTGACAGTCTATATCAACTTTACATTTCGTTTAATTCTGGGCTGTTTTTAGTATAGGTATGAGACACTAGAAACAGCTGAGAACTAAACAAAATGTAAAGTTGATGTAGACTCTCAAAGCACTTGAAGGTGAGCTGCCATGGCCTGAAATGCATTGTACATTTTAATAAAATCACGATACGTGGCTAACGGCGGTTGTTCTTTATTATGTATCAAAGTAATAGAGGTGTGGAAGAATCACTGCAAACAATGGATAAAATTAAGGAATTAAAAGTCTTTTCAACAAGTGCCAAGATTAACTCTGCTGACAGATACACCTAGACAAATGTGTCACAATTATATTTTTATTTCTTTATTTTATTTATTGGTTATGTAGCCTGACCGGATTAGGGTCTTATCTTAAATTCCTCTCTTACATCTGACTAGGAACAAAATATACCAAAGATATACTGGGGTAACTCATTTTTATGAAAGAAAGTCTTCACTGCTTGAAAATGTGCTGTAAGAATAATATGTGATGCTCACTCATGATCATCTTGTACACATCTGTTCATGGAGCTGGGCATTCTGACTGCCACTGCACTGTATACTTATTCTCTCATGAAGTTTGTGTTGTAAATAATCCACTGCAGTTCAGAAGGAACAATGGTGTATGTAATTACAATACTAGAAGGAAATATGATAGTCATTACTCTATATTCAGCTTGTTTTTAGCACAAAAATGGGTGTACAATGCTGCAAATCAAATTTCTGGTATCCTACCATATAATATAAAATGTGTGGCAGACAGCAAAGTAAAATTTGGAAACAAACAATGTGTTTCTCCTTGATAACACTTTTTATACCGAAGAAGAATTTCGATTATTGTAGTGTGTAAACGGTGGTGGGTAGACTACTACCATTTGTATATATAATAATAATAATAATAATAATAATAATAAATATTTATAAATGTTCACCGTGTACCCATGTTTACAAACTAATTTGCGATGTGAATGTAAAATGACTCATTCCACATCATTACGATTTATCACGCAAATGATTTATGGAACCTGAAGCTATAACAAAACATTCACAAGATTAGTTTAACATATTTGAAGTCATGTTTAGTATTATGGGAAGTGGAAGGGATAAATAAAGAGGCGAAGACTAAAATGAGAGTGGGTGTTGGGAAAGAACAGAATTTAAATAGGGAACTCTGCAAACAGGGGGGGGGGGGGGGGGGGGGGGGGAGGGTAAAGTTGTGGAGGTGGACGGGTTACTAGAGTGAGTTGCAGACAGACATATGGGAGAGATGGCTATTGTGAAAGAAGGTGGACCATTAGCTGTCTTTTGGAGTTAGAAAGGGATTTAATTTCTTTGATATTTTGAGGAAAATTGTTCCAAAGTCCAGTTTCTCATACCGAAAATGATTTAGAGAAAATGACAGTGTTATGTAAATATACAGAGATGATTTTCGTTGTTGAGAACTATTATTTCCGTTGTGCTGTTCAGATATTAGTGTAAGAGCTTTTTCTGTAATAGAACACCCCATCAACAATGAGGTCATTAAAGACAGGGCACAAGCTCGGATTGGGGAAGGAAATCAGCCACGCCCTTTCAAAGAAACCATCACAACATTTGTCTTAGAGATTAAGGTAAATCACAGGAAACCTACATCTGGATGGCCCAATGGGGATTGGAACCATCATCCTCCCGAATGCAAATCCAGTGTGGTAACCTCTGCATCACCTCACTCAGTTTAGCAAGTGTACCACTTGGTGCACCACAATTTTGTCTCATGAGTGATCTGCTGGTTTAGGTGCTTATAATTTTATATTTCTGTTCTGGTGCATGCAAGGTTTTGCCATTGCAGTATTCATTATGGATGGCACAAAGAAAACCTAACAAATATTACACGAATAAAGAGTATTCACATTCTTTGCGAGTCACTTTATTGAAAACATATCACAATCAGTGGAACATTCCTTGATGCTGACAGTTGCCAGGGAAGAGAACAACTGCAGCACGTGGTGAGAGACGAGGGACCAAATATAGCCACTAAACTATTTAGTACCAGTTGTCAACATGTGTATTTGTCAGAGCCATTGATGATATCCATCTACCAAGCCTGTATTTCAACCAGTGCAATAAACTGAAACACATTCAAAAACAAAACACACTAATTTATCAATAAAGCACCCATGAACAAAGACAGTGTCAGATGGATTAGTAAAGGGTTGCACTTTCTCATTGATTAATGACGGGAGCATACATATTACATAGTTCTGTCACTTGCCACGTTGTACCACATTTTGGTGCATCATACTCAGATGAATGGCAGACGGGATGATGTGGGCAACCATTGAAAGTTAATCATTCAGACAGACAGTATGTCCATAATTAAAGTTCCAGTTTCAAAACACTGTAGTCAGAGAACCTCTGCTCAGAATGACATCAAATTTGGACAATGTGTTATTGGTGAAGGAGGAGACATCATAGAACAAGAAAATTTAATGAAAATTTTATCAATAGAGGATGTTGTAAATGTCTTCACATAAAAGGGGTCAGTTACAAATGACAGATGAATTGCAGTACAATGGCTATGGTTTGAGTTGTACATTACACCATTTGTACTGTTCAATGTGCATAATAATAAAAGCTCTGCAGTCAACAGTTGTGGCACTATTAGTCAGGTAAGCCCATCCACTATGGCAAGGTCATACTACATCGGATGGGAAAAATCAGTTTTTAATTGTTCTGACAAACTGCATACAAAGGAAAATTGTAGTGGTTTCTAACTATCATGAGCCTGGCACACGATTTGTTGAATATGCTGACTACGGTTTTCTGCCCCAAGTTGAAGTCGAGAGAGAGCATGTTCCACAACAGACTGAAGTGTCTCGGGGGTCATGTTTCAAATGTGCTGTGAATTCATGTCCTCAATCAAGCTACGTTCATAACTGGAGTGCTGAACACAATATCTATCAGATAACCCCACAGCCAGGAGCCACATGTATTAGGACCAGATGATCTGGATGGCCACGCTGCAGGGAAATGACAGCTGATAATTCTACCATTTCTGAAATACCTCTCGGCAGCAGCTCCTTCACAGGGTATGCAACTTGTAGAGGAACTCCATAGTGCATAAAAATGATCCTATTGGTACATCCATGCTGTTCAAGGGCTGGAAAGACATTGGTGTGCAAAAGACACTTGTAGTGTTTACCAGTGACCGTACAAGTATCAGGGCCAGCAGGACTCACCTCCTCGAAAAAATACGGCACTACGATGAACAATGCCATCAATCTGCACCACACAACCATCTTTGCAGAATTAAGTGGTACTGGATGATGTGCGTGCAGATTTTCTGTTGTCCGTATTCTGCAATTCTGCATACTCACATGTCTTTAGAGATGGAAATGGGCTTTGCTCATCAACAGAATGTTCCACGGCCATTCATTGTCCACTTTCATGCAAGCAACAAATTCCAGTCAACATTTGTCTTGCTGGCTGGTCAGCGGGAAGCAACTCCTGAGGAGGAGTTAATTTGTAAGGGTAGCAATGCTGGATGCTATGGCGGATTTTATGCATCATGCTTGCAAGCATGTCCAACATGTGGACAATTCCCTGTGCACTGCATATTTGCACACCACCACACTCAACCCCTCCTGCAATGCTGTGATCACATCTTCAACAGACGTCTGATCAACTGCTTTCCTCCCTCTTTAAAAGAACCCCTCTTTTCAAATTTTGTAATCATTTTCTACAGACCCTAAGCAGACTGAGGACTGAAGCCTTTTTCCATACCCTTGAGTGTCCAGAACTTCTGCAGTGCTACTGGAACAGTCACCGTTCTTGTAAAAGAGCTTTACCAGCAGTGCACAATCCTTCATGCAGGCAGCCAATTTGGGCATCTCGGATGTAAACTGAGGAACAACCGTTTGCTGTGCGTCTGTTGGTGTGCATACTCGACACGTACAGCGACATCTACTGGTCAAATTTTCATTTTTTTTTCTTTTTTTTCCTTGGCATTTCCCCCTGCATCAATTATATGCTGTTCAAATTTGACATTCTGAGCAGTGTTTGTCTTTCTACAGTGTTTTGAAACTGGAACTTTAATTATGAACACATTGTACCTCTCTTTCTCAATCCAACAACTCAGTTCATGGAATCAATATTTGAAATAAGAATAATCGTTAGAAAAATTTAAAGTCACTTACTTTGCCCCAAAAAGGTGTCTGTTATTCAGGAACACACATTTTCAATAACTTACAAGCAACTGTAAAAAGTTTAACTGTCAATAAAGTTCAGTTCAGGAACAGCATAAAGGACTTATTGTTGGCCAACTTCTACTCCACTGATCAGTTTCTTAGAAGAACCTACTGAGGTGTACATGTTACTAGTATCATCAAATAACGTGAGCATTAGGACAATCTGACTTCTGCAAAAATTCACTGCAGTAATATGATCATTCTAAATAAGTGTTGTAAAATGATTTTTCTATTTGATGATACACATGTTTTTTTTTTTTTTTTTTTTTTTGGGGGGGGGGGGGGGGGGGGGGGGGCGCACAACGTCAATGGTCATTAGCACCCAGACTACATTAGGAATGCACCGCGAGGCACAAGTTTAAAACAGCAACTAAAAGGGAAAACACGATAAAAGACAGATTGACAGGCATAGGATTAAAAAAACAGCATAATCAAATGTCCTTAGACAGGTGTGTCAAGTTGATAAAACGAAGAACGCGAGCAGCTGCTCCTGGGTCATCCGCTAAAATGGCATCTAAAGTACATGGCAGGCCAAGATCAAGACGCAGTGTATTAAAATCCGGACACTACATTAAAATGTGGCGGACCGTCAGCAATTGCCCACATGGGCAGAACGGCGCCGGCGCAGCCATCAGCAGATGAAGATGGCTGAACCGGCAGTATCCAATTCGTAACCGGGCCAAAACGACCTCCTCCCGCCGAGAAGGGTGTGAGGAGGACGTCCAAGCCGCTGGAAGAGGTTTCAAGGCCCGAATCTTGTTGTCCATAAGTGCAGCCCAATCGGCATGCCACAGCGAGAAAATGCGCCGACAAATGACCCTGCTACAATCTGATGAAGGGACACAACAAGAAGCTGTCCGAGGCTGGAGGACCGCAGCCTTGGCCGCAGCACCTGCAGCTTCGTTCCCAGGGATACCGACATGGCCAGGAACCCACATAAAGCTAACCGGAGAACCGTCATCCACCAGCTGCTGAAGGGAGCGTTGGATCCGGTGCACAAAAGGGTGAACCGGATACGGATCACTGAGCCTCTGGATGGCGCTCAGGGAATCGGAGCAGATGACATAAGCCGAATGTCGGTGACGGCAGATGTAAAGAACAGCCTGGTAGAGGGCAGAGAGCTCAGCTGTGAAGATCGAACAATGGCCATGGAGCCGGTATTTGAAACTTTGTGCCCCGATAATAAAAGAACACCCGACCCCGTCATTGGTCTTGGAGCCATCTGTATAAATGAAGGTCATATTAATGAACTTCGAACGAAGTTCGACAAAACGGGAGTGGTATACCGAACCGGGGGTAACCTCCTTTGGCAGCGAGCTGAGGTCAAGGTGAACGCGAACCTGAGCCTGGAGCCAAGGTAGCGTGTGGCTCTCGCCCACTCTAAAGGTTGCAGGGAGTGAAAAATCAAGGTGTTGAAGGAGGCAACGAAAGCGAAATCCAGGGGGTAGCAGGGCAGAGACATACAACCCGTATTGACAGTCGAGAGAGTCGTCAAATGATGCACGGTTACAGCAGCCCAAGAATTATCATATGCACCTCAGCGAATTGAAAATTTACACTTTTGTGACAAGTTATTTATTACTTTTTAAGTAAAGATCTATTTAAGATTTTTTGACTTATTTCACTTGCATTAAGGACCATTTCATTTGGGATCTGTGAGAGGTATATCAGCATATTTATTTCTCTATGTAAATATTAATTGTTCTACATCCTTTTGAAGCCAAACACAGCCACTATGCACCAAAAATTTAATTCCAAACAACATGTTGCCTACAATGTCAAAGCCTTGAAGCCCAACACAGGCACTAAGCACCAAAAACTTAATTCCAAACAAGGTGTTGCCTATAATGTCAAAGCCTTCTGTAGCAGCAAATTAAATAATGCAACTTTCTAGTCCTCTTACAATGAGCACAATAATAATGCTACTGGTCTGGAAATATTGGGCGTACCATGTTGCAGTTTGTAATTCAACTGATGTCTCGGCAAGATTTGCACCAGTCTTCAGAATTAATTCTAAAACTGAAGTGCTTTTTAGCCCGCTGATCTATACAAGATGAAAGACAGGACGAAAGAACAATAAGGACATGTGCATACATTTGATTATGATCCCAGTCTAAATGGAATTATTGGAGAACCACTCAAGTTATAAAGACATAATATACAAATATCATTAGAAAAAGAATACATAAACAATATGACTAACATCATATGGTGAATAAATAGAAAATATATGACAAATTATGATTATCATTTTGAAAATCAGCCGCAGAAATGAGGGGAATGGAGACAGGGACAGCAACGAGATTGTAAAAATTGACAGACTGGACGCAGTGAAGAGATGAATTCTAGAAAAAGATACTTATAATGTGAATATTCTCTCTGTAAACAGCTGCCTGCAAAAAGGATCAACTGGGTTATTAATAAAATATGATCTTCTTGTGGCCATTCCCATTAAATCATGCCTCAGAAATGCAACACACACCACAATAAGAACAAAGTTTTACCCAAATAAAATACTCAGTAGGACTAACAAAATTTCCCAACTATACTTCTCTGTTATGATGACAATGGATGAGCTGGAACTGGTGTGTATCTAGACAACTAAGAACAATAATACATGGCATCAGAGAGATCCAATTTAACCCTTAAGTAACACAGGTAACTGGCCTTGGACTTAATATAGGACAAACAACCCACTGAATTGGTTTTTCTACATTCATAATAGTTTTTTTTATAAGTACAAATACCACTTTCACAGTTCTAAGTCAGTAGGCTTCAGATATCAGCGAACATGTGAGTGATGGTACGAATATTTATCGATGGGCTTCAAGGCACTCGATTTCAGGGCTGTTTTTTGTGTGCAGATAGCATTTGTCAGCTGTAGATTTACTCTTCTGATAGAAATGGCAGTAAGTTCAATTCACATCAATTCCTACATTACAGTGTACAAAATCAAAACAAGAATTGTTTGTAAGCACATTTACAGCTTGTTTTCTTCCAAGCCATATCTGTAAACAAATAGACTGTCATGAATTCAGTTCCTGGTTACACCCAATTTTACTGATTACATGCCACAAAATGCTTCTTCTAATGAGGAATGAATATTGTGGCTAATATTGTTTAAAAAATTATCTAGGAAAGGTTAGCTGTTGAGATAATATAAATTATTTCCACTGGCGGTGTACATGTAGGATGTTGCAACATGATAAAACAGTTTATGCACACATTTGAACGTAATAAGTAAATTATTTTCTCACTTTTGGTTGGTTTTTGTAGTTACAGGGGTCATACTGACATTTAAGAACATTTCTTTTCGATCTACAAGAATGACTTCACAGAGACGGCATAGTGTCATGACAGATAAAATTCTGGTTGATCATGTAACAAATTGTTGGGAAGAAGTTACTGCAGAAGATTCTCAATTTGGAGAAGACTCCAATGTCAATGAGGCAGCTAGTATTTCTACAGTAACTAATGGCAAGCTGGGTAACAAAGAGTCTAGTGTACTAATGGGTCAAATATCTGGTACAAATGCAGCAGGTAGGGTACACCGTTTACTGTGCTTGAAGAAGCATTTAATGTAAGTCATGAAACTGACTCTGATACTGAAGTGGGTGCAAACATGGATTTCTATGTAATGTTTAAAGTTGGTTGTGAACGTCAGTGCACTGTGAGATGTCTTGCTCCTAAGGGCACAGGTTTACTAACAAAAGTTGTCATTGTTAATTTCTGCAATTTTTTTCAAACTTTTAAGAACAGATTTTGTGCTCCTGATTCATTAGTAGGAATATTTACCATCCTATAGCTCATGGTGGACTTAGAAATATATAATAAATTGAGTAGTGTTACTGGTTACTATTCCCAAAGACTACACGCTGACACATATTTCACTGTTACGCTAGATAAAACATTTTGTCACTTAAAGGGTTAATTATAATTCCATAGCAGTAAAGTTACTCTCACCAGCATACTTTCCAAAACTCACGGTAAACCATGTTTTCTTAAGTTATACACATTTGTCAAGGTATTATAATTTTGTGACTAACTCCCAAGTGTCTACAAGAATTGCAGTGTTGTAATGCCACCTCTTGATGGGGGAAAAATGAGTGCAATCATAAAACTGATTATTCTTATTTTCTTATTGTACAAGAGTAGTGGTGTTCTAATAAACAGTACTTTTCAGACTAGTCTTTTCTTATGATCTGAAAAGCTTAGGAAAACAGCTTCATATCTATTTACGATAAAATCTGAGACAGTTCTTCTGCCTTGGAAAGTGAAGTTAATGTTGATCTTAAAAGATTTACTTCAGCATTTTATTTTTCCTTCAACACTAAAACATAGTTTCTTCAAAAAGGGAATCAGCATGTTTTAATCAATTGTAATCAGATGTCGAACAAATAATGAAGACGGGAGTCTAGGGCTTCACACCCTACCAGTGAGGAGTTTACCATAGCATGTCAATAGCCTTGAATGCCTCTTACACACTCAGAGTCACATATGAGAGATTGCAATTGCCTATGTAATCACAAACCTGATAATTACTTCATTCAGAATAATGTGTTGCATCTTACCCGACTTCGTCATTTCAAACAATATGGTGAATTGTAATTTTAACTAGTAGAGACTACCAGCATGGTGAAAATATGAAAAGAATATCAGTCTAGCCATCTACCTGCAAAGTATCTGTTCTCAGCATGCCACTTATGTTATGAATGTGAATTACTTTCTCAGTGGTAAGTATGGTCACTAACATGTTGTCGGAAATTAATGGAGTATGTGTCTCAGCATCACTTTTGACTACATAATCATTGTAATATCCTTGATGCATTCATAGTTCCCCTTGGCAAACAAGTAATGTTCACTTTGCATTTTTATGTCTCTCTTGTATTCCACGTTAAAAAGTTCAGACATACTCAAGCAATGACAACACTCGTAAACAGTGAACACACAGTTGTGGGTTACTTTCTGGTACAGGCAACCTGGTAATACAGTGTTGGTCAAAGATGCTGCATACTGATTTTTGCACAACTTCCATTATCTAGTCAGCTGCTCCTGATCCCTCCACAATCCCATTTCCTAGGTCAGCATTTGTTTGAATGTTGCACATATCCTAAGAAAACAGTGACTGTCTGTATCTAAAAAATGAAACAGACATCATGAAATAATACAACAGTGTGACACAATGTGTGTTGCACTGCCCAGTTTGGCTGGCCTTGGTGGCCGAGCGGTTCTAGGCGCTACAGTCTGGAACCGCGCGACCGCTACGGTCACAGGTTCGAATCCTGCCTTGGGCATGGATGTGTGTGATGTCCTTAGGTTAGTTAGGTTTAAGTAGTTCTAATGCTCAGAGCCATTTGAACCATTTTGAACTGCCCAGTTTCTCTACACTGTTCAAGTTTTCTCCAAGAAGCAAGAATGGCTGGAAATCAATTGAATGTGATTTTTCACAACCCTGTAATTACCCGAACTGTTTTGGTGCAGTAGACAGCAAACACGTACAGATCGAGATGCCTGCAGACAGTAGCTCATATTACTGTAACTGTAACAATTGTTTAGTACTGTAACACTTCCAACAGATAATGCCAGTTATAAATTTATTATGGTTGATGCCGGAATGAATGATCATATGTCAGACAGAGCAGAGATATTGTTTTCTTTGGAGACACTGTTTTATCAGAACCTGCTGACATATCAGCTGCAGCTGCCCCAGGGAGGGGCACCTCCAAATAATTCACTATGTTTGTCCTTTGTATTTGTTGGGGATGATACATTCTAACTGCAATAAAATGTCATTACGGACCAAACATCACATGCCAGCATTGAAATATACCACCCATTTCTCCTAAGAGTCATAAAACACATTTTCTTTCTTGTTTCAGCATATACTTGTGATTTCATTTTTGCAATGTGCAGGTAGTGTCACTGCCCAAACAAATATCCCTCATTATGTTGCTCATGACACCCAATGTCTATAGAACATGTATGTTGCTTTATAGCTACAAATAAAATGATTTTTTTTCCCCACATGACCATTCCATTCAATGAAATGGTCAAAATTAGTCTACTGTGATATTCTGTTACCTGAAATGTATTAACAGAGACAGTTAAACACAAAGAATAACCAGTTCAGAGGCTGTGACTTAGTAGTGTTGCTGCATTGCAGTAGCAAATGGTGCAGTATAGGCCAGCAACAAGATAAACCAAGTCGGGCAAGGAAGACACGGGGAACACATTAACTGATCTTTCAGGGCCTTTTATACACTGAAGAGCCAAAGAAAGTGGTACACTTGCCTAATATAGTGTAGTGCCCCCACCAGCACGCAGAAGTGCCGCAACATGACGTGGTATGGATTCTACTAATGCCTGAAGTAGTGCTGGGGGGGAACTGATACATAAAGATTGCAGGGCTGCCCATAAATCCATACGAGTATGAGGGTGTGGAGATCTCTTCTGAACAGCACATTGCAAGGCGTCCTAGATATGCTCAGTAATGTTCACGTCTGGGGAGTTTGGTGACCAACGGAAGTGTTTAAACTCACAAGGAGTGTTCCTGGAGCCACTCTGGTATTGTACTGTCCTGCTGGAATTTTCAAAGTCTGTCGGAATGCACATGATCAGACAGGATGCTTACGTATGTGTCACCTGTCAAGAGTTGTATCTACATGTATGAGAGGTCCTATATCACTCCAACTGCACACGTCGCACCTCCAACAGCTTGAACTGTCACCTGCTGACATGCATGATCCATGGATTCATGAGGCTGTCTCCATACCCGTACATGTCCATCTGCTCAATACAATTTGAAACGAGACTCATCCTACCAAGCAACAAGTTTCCAGTCATCAACAGTCCAATGTTGGTGTTGACGAGCCCAGGTGATGCATAAAGCTTTGTGTCATGGAGTCATCAAGGGTACAAGAGTGGGCTTTCAGCTCTGAAAGCCTATATCTATTATGTTTTGCTGAATGATTTACATGCTGACACTTGTTGATGACCCAGCATTGAAATCTGCAGCAACTTGTGGAAGTGTTGCACTTCTGTCACGTTGAACAATTCTCTTGCATTGTCGTTGATCCCATTCTTGCAGGATCTTTTTCTGGCTGCAGCAATGACAGAGATTTGATGTTTTACTGGATTCCTGATATCCATGGTACACTTGTGAAATTGTCATATGGGAAAATCCCCACTTCATCGCTACCTCAGACACGATGTGTCCCATCGCTCGTGTACCAACAATAACACTGGGGTCAAACTCACTTAAATCTTGAAAACCTGCCATTGTAGCAGCAATAACCAATCAAACAACTGCACCAGACACTTGTCGTCTTATATAAGCGTTGCTGGCCACAGTGCCATTTTCTGCCTGCTTACGTATCTCTGGATTTGAATATGCATGCCTATACCAGCTTATTTGGCACTGATCCGGATGATACAGCTTGTTACAGTGTCATTTTTACACATTTTTGTGCAGCGGCCTGGTGTTTTTGTTGCCCCATCTCATGAGGTAGTCCATGCCATGCCAACTATCACCTACTGACGTGCAGCAGCACTACTCGATCACTGCTGGAGTTACTTTTTGGGTTTTCCTTTACGTGTTAATACATATGGTTATCTAGATGTTGTACTAGGCTTATTTTGGACAGCTCTGTTGAAGTGATACACCAAATATCATTTAAAAACATTTTCTTTGTTACAAGGAACAACCTGATGTGTTGACTGACACTGGGGGGTTACAAAAAATTCATAAACTGTATTTTTGTATTTCTTTTATCTGACTCAATCCAAACATTGCATAAATTAGAAAGAGAGAGAGAGAGAGAGAGCTGCAACAATTTAGTGAAAAACTGAAGCTTGTGATGTGTTTCAAGATAAAATGAGAATGAAAGTCACCAACAGCAGCAGTGCCGCAATGCTCCTCACTGGATGCTACCGAGTCAGCTACAAAATTCAAATGGTGCACAGCCTCCTATGCAGACTATAGCCCACCTTCCCCCCCCCCCCCCCCCCCCCCCATGCACACAGAGGGCATATAAGGGCACTGCCAGGCATCTCCCGCAGATTCCTCTTCCAACAGGAATCACTTACCAGGGGTGAGCAATCTGGGCAACCAGAACCGAATGACCTACTTCGCAATTTAAACCTCTTAAGAAATTGGTAAAGTATTACCCTTGAGAGAGCAAGAAAAACATTTACATTATAGATCTGCTACTTTTCATACTTCTGGAAGTGTGGCCAGGTATTTTTAGACTTGTTTTCAGATGAAAAGAAGATTGTTTGTTGCAATTACAAAAATGGTTCAAATGGTTTTAAGCACTATGGGATTTAACATCTGAGGTGTCAGTCCCCTAGACTTAGAACTACTCAAACTTAACTAACTTAAGGACATCACACACATCCACGCCCAAGGCAGGATTCGAATCTGCGACCGTAGCAGCAGCGTGGTTCTGGACTGAAGCACCTAGAACCGCTCGGCCACAGTGTTGCAATTACAATGGATCATACTCTCAGTGCACTACAGGGTAGCATATTACAGATTGGTCTGATGCCAACTATTGTCAATAGCTCCAGTTGCAAACTTGGGTATGTTTTCTTGCGCAATGTAAGTACTTATGCGTCAGACCCAACTGGTCCCTTGGTGTATGTGAGAGATGAATATAATGACATAAAAGAAGTGACAGCTACAGCAAAATTCCAAAGCAGGGAAGGATTAGATATGTGGATCTGAAAACTTTGAACTTCCTACTTGGCAAACAGGCTTCACCATGGATCCATGAGTAAAAGTGCATGTGGTAGCTAAGCTTGCAAAGCAGTGATGTTAAACATTGTTAAAGAACCAACTGTTGCTTGAGATGGGATACTTTTTCCTCATTTCAAATGTAGCCTATCTGTCAAAGCAGTTCACTAGACACTGAATGAATGAAGAATTTATCTGGTAGATTAATAACAAGGATAAAGTGGTGTGGTTCTCTTTTAAAAAAGGGATAATACACAAACTTTCTAAACAACAAAAGAGCAGACAATAGTGCACACATTACACATTTTCTGTACAGTCACCAGGATAAGTTTCACGAGAATCCCAAGGCTGTTACTAACAAACAGGGAGAGTGATTCCAACAATAGTTTTATTTTAAGTAACAGTATTATCAAGGATTATAGATGAAGAATATAGTCTGACTACTACAGTAATGAATATCGCATGTCACTCTCCCCCATTTTCTTCTCATGACTTTAATTCGGTTTATACCAATATTTCACTGTCTCAGAATCAGTTTTAAACTGGTACAAGTTTGGTACGATAACACTGTACCATATACTCATAAGGAGATAAAATGGATGGCCATTATTTCCTTCCAGGAGATCTGTTTACCTTTTTCAAACTTTTCCTACCTGTCCCTATTTCCTCTCTGGGGAAGGAACTAACAGTTACAAAAGGGAGTTACAGGTTTTTTCTTTACTTTCTCTTTTCTACTTATAAATCTATCAACAGTACTTGGGATTTTGCCTCCTGATGACAACTACAAGGGTCACTCCAAAAGAAATGCACACTATTTTTTTTTTCTTTTTTTAATCCATCTTTTATTCTACACGTTTGAAAGTTTTACAGTGTGTAGATACATCCTTTAGGAACAATATTTTCATTTCTCCACATAATTTCCATCCCCCTCAACTGCCTTACGCCATCTCGGAACCAGCGCCTGTATACCCGCACAGTAAAATTTTGGACCAACCTGTTGGAGCCACTGTTTGGCAGCGTGCACAAGGGAGTCATCATCTTCAAACCTTGTTCCATGAAGAGAGTCTTTCAGTTTTCCAAAGAGATGATAGTCATATGGAGGCACGTCAGGACTGTAAGGCGGGAGCCACGTCAGGACTGTAAGGCGGGTGTTTCAGTGTTGTCCATCCGAGTTTTGTGATCGCTTCCATGGTATTTTGACTGACATGTGGCCGTGCATTGTCGTGCAACAGCAAAACACCCTGCTTCTGCCGATGTGGTCGAACGCAACTCAGTTGAGCTTGAAGTTTCTTCAGTGTCATCACATATGCGTCAGAATTTATGGTGGTTCCACTTGGCATGATTTCCACAAGCAAGAGTCCTTCGGAATCAAAAAACACCATAGCCATAACTTTTCCAGCAAAAGGTGTAGATTTGAATATTTTTTTTCCTTGGGTGAATTTGCATGATTCCACTCCACTGATTGTCTCTTCATCTCTGGTGACAAATGATGGAGTCATGTTTCATCACCTGTCACAATTCTTCCAAGAAATTCATCTCCACCATTCTCGTACTGTTCCAAAAGTTCGGTGCATACTGTTTTTCGTGTTTCTTTGTGAGCCACTGTCAACACCTGGCACAAACTTTTTTAACGCCAACACTTTCAGTATTCTGCAAATACTACCTTCCCCCTATCCCAACGTAGCGCGACAATTCGTTCACTGTGACGTGTCTGTCAGCAGTCACCAATTCGTTAACTCTCTGCACATTGTCTGGGGTGTGTGCAGTACGAGGCCTGCCACAGCGAGGACAATCCTCAATATTGTCATGCCTGCTTTCGTCATGTAACCTGCTTGCCCACCGACTAACTGTACTGCGATCGACAGCAGCATCTCCATACACCTTTTTCAACTTCTTGTGGATGTTTCTCACTGTCTCGTTTTCACAGCACAAGAATTCTATGACAGCATGTTGCTTCTGACGAACGTCAAGTGTAGCAGCCGTCTTGAAGACATGCTGTGATGGTGCCACTCACGGGAACAGGTTGAACTAAGTTTGAAAACAAGCAGGAAGGATGTATGTACACACCGTAAAACTTTCACACATGCAGAATGAAAACTGTATTTTTACAAAAATAGTGTGCATTTCTTTTGGAGTGGCCCTCGTATTAGTGTGATTTAAGAAAATATACCTTTTAGCACCTAACATGAGAAAGACACAACCAAAAAGCTTGTAGAGCAGGTTGTACTGAGACATAAATGTTAAGAAAAAATTCGATATGCTGTGCCATTCTGAGTTATTTAGCATTGAAATTAGCCAATCAGGGCATTGCGCGCTCACATTTAAGCAGCCTGCCAAGGGCAGTGTGGTGTTGCTCAATGAATGGTTTGTTTGGTTAGCTGAAATTTGAATTTGTACACGCGATGACCTGAATGGCTAACTTCAATGCTAAATAACTCGGAAACAGTGCAACATATTTAATTTTTTCCTTAAGATTTGTGTCTCAGTACAACCCGCCCTACAAGTGTTTCAGACATTTTCTGACCACCCTGTATAAGGTGTAGTGAAATGAAAATAATACAGAGGGAAAAAAGTAAGCAAACTGTTTATTATTTCAAAATTAATCAACATAACTATGGGCCCACCCACATGTTGCCACAGATGTTTCAGCTATGCTGCGGAAGTTTCACTGGGAATCCATTACACATCCTCTATATAGTTCCAATCTCTCAACATGCAATTTCCATATTTTTGGAGTGATTTGCTTCAGACAAATATATACAATCATGGTTCCTTAAGCAACTGTAAACATTTCTCCATGAAGGCACTGATCGTCATGACTCACAGACAGATTAATGTGTTAACACTCTAGCCATCATCAGCAATTTGCGATTTTTTTGTACAAAATCGCGAGGCGCTTTATTCGATAATTAGAACAGTTATAAGGACAGAATGATAGGAATGTAACAAGAAAACCAGAACCTGAGTTGAATTTTAACTGACATTTAATGTAAATAATGTGGGGCATTCAAGGTTATAAAAACAGAATAAGTATTCATAAATCTTCTAATTTTGTATGTCTTAAAGCAAGGTTCCACACACAAGCTACAGAATATGGAGACAAAATTGCTGTCGTATGTGAGTGAGACTGATGAACATGTAAAACGCAACTCCCAATGTTTCAGACTGGAAAATAGCAACATCCGTTGTTCTGGTGGGTGGGGAGGGGGGGGGGGGGGGGGGGATAGCAGCCTACAATGTTCCAGAGCAAGAGAAAAGTATTCAATGGGATGGGAAAATCATGACTTCCGATGTGCAAACAGAGTAGAAATTACATCAAACATGACAATTGTGGGCACCGCATAATTTTCCAGAAAGAGCTAAACGCACACATCTGCTTTGCCTGCAGGTGGAGCAAGAGAGCAAGAGAAAAGTATTCAATGGGATGGGAAAATCATGACTTCTGATGTGCAAACAGAGTAGAAATTACATCAAACATGACAATTGTGGGCACCGCATAATTTTCCAGAAAGAGCTAAACGCACACATCTGCTTTGCCTGCAGGTGGAGCAAGAGAGCAAGAGAAAAGTATTCAATGGGATGGGAAAATCATGACTTCCGATGTGCAAACAGAGTAGAAATTACATCAAACATGACAATTGTGGGCACCGCATAATTTTCCAGAAAGAGCTAAACGCACACATCTGCTTTGCCTGCAGGTGGAGGGTTAACAGTTATGGTGATTACTTTTGAAGTAACAGAAAAGTTTACTGATTTGTTTTCCATCTGTCCCATTTTCATTTGACTGCCCCTTATATTTTCTATTGCAGCAGATTCTTTACCCAGAACCCCACCATAAGATAGAGAATGTGCTTCACAAAAATAATATGATGTTGAAAATGTATACTTTCGCTTGCTATCTTTTACCACTAGCTACCTGCAATGGCAGTAAATACATATGGAGGGACTCTCCCTTTGATAAATGCTTAGGAATCAATATGTGGTACATTATCAATGACCAACAATATGAAATGTAATCTCTGGAATTATTTACAATATTTGCATCAGCAGCTACAACACTAAGAAGGACTAGTCTCTGAAGCATCAGAGGAGTTACAAAAACTCACATTTTCTCAAGGAATAGAAATTTGAAGGGCATTGACAACTATTGTAAATTGGTAAAAGTTAGTAATGTTATTGGAGAGGTGTCCATATTATGGAAGAAGAGGAAGAAAATGAGAATTAAGGTGTAACTTCCTGAAACTGATGTAATTAGACACAAAGCACAATTTTCTTCATGATCTAAAACAGGTAAGGTTGAGTGTTTGCATCAGATTTGACCCTCTCCTCCTCCATTTCGGTAGCAAAAAAACCTAACACATCACTTCACAAGTATATGTTGCAGTTAGCCAGTCCACAGAGTAACATGTTTAAACATAATTATCATACACAGATATCAGAAGTAATGGTATACCACCACTTATGCTAACACTTTAGTATTTTCAGACATATGGGTGTACATATTCCTGTGCTGTAATTTTCATTTTACATACAGTTCCAAAATAACATATGATAAATTCAACTGAAGATGTAGCTTCAAAGACTGGTTCACTACATTCTAATATTTCATTTTCTCTGCATGTATTCTGTGAAGGGAAGGCGTGATGTTCACAAAATCAACACAAAAAACACTTCTGACACTGCCTGGTTCAATGTCTTCTAACACCTGTCAGTTAAACAAATTTAGCATAGAGAATGCATTTCCCCTTCAATACCTAAAGATTAATTACAGGCATTCTGGATTCTGTGAACTGCTGGGGTTGCATACCATATAGTCACTTGTAACCAATTTTGTCTGCTAAATCATTATTTATGTTCTATGAAGTCCCATAATGTGTCAGAGAGACCCTTTACTGGCAATTCAAATAAAAATTACAAGTAACAATAGTCAAGAAGTGTTCAATTTTAACATACAACTACACAGAGGCACAGAGATAAAATGGTTATTTATTAGAGAACTATGAACTTCAAGCAAATTTTTCAGGACGTACCTCATAAGCAAAACTGGTGTATAACAAGTGCAACAGACATGAATCAATTACTAAGACATTATTAATAAAGTAACAGCAACATGAACCAAATCTTAATTTGGATGGTGTGATGAGAATTTGATATGCCACAGTTCATTACAATTAGAGCCTAGTATGTTATTACTTGATTCAGTTTAAAACTAAACCCCACAAAAACATACAGTGTCAAAAGTTCTAATTTGTAATTATACATTTAAGAGCATTTTATATGAATACAAGAGTAGCTGCAACCAAACCTTAAACAATTCATTACCAAAACATGATTAAACACGACTACGGTAAAAGTCTATAATGGTCATTTATCAAATGTAAAAGTTCACTCCAGGTATGAAACTTGGATAAGCTGGAGACATAGCTTCACAGTACAATCTGACACACTCAAGTCTTGCTTTCCATGTTCAGTTAAGGAATACTATAAAAGGAAATGCCACAATTTACCCCAAATATTTTAACATAATGATAAGATGCAAGTACATAATTTATGAGAACCCTAATCTAGATTACAGTTTTCAAGAATACAAGTGAGAAGTCCGATCAGATTACAGCACTGCCTCACTTTTTCCTTCATCCATTGACTCATTCAATCAACCGCACACTGTATTCCTAAATCCCATAATGAAGGAGTGCATTCAAGGATGCAGAATGGGTCAAAATATACATTAATTGGTAGTAGCAACCACTAAGGCTATTTCTGTAACATATAGTAACAACAAATTATGGCCATTGCATATCTACCCACATTGATAACTATAGGAGTCAATTCTAGATTACTCCGTATTTTGAAAAGGGCAGCTACAGTACTTTAAAAAAGCCACTGCTCCTTCTCTCACATTATTGAGCTGTTGTTTTATCAAATACTTCAAATTTAGTACTCGTGTAACTCAACACACAATAATGTCAGCGGTCTATGTACTAGCAAAGTTAAAACTTGCTTAATACACACAGAGTTACACAGAATTTTCATCCCTGTGTCCAAAAACTTAAATTTTATGATACGCTAATAAACTAATCTGTCTTTGAATATCGGAGCATTTTTAATTTCCTGCCTAATATCTACCCAGCAACCTGTTTTAGACTTTTACACCAGATTATAAAACTCCATTCACAGTGACACATAGTCTAGTTTCGCTTGACCCAAGTATAAGATGTTGGAAGCAAAAGCTTGTGATCGGCTCATAGCACACTGGTTGCTGAGACAAACCCCGCTTCCTCCTCCCAGAGCAATCAGCTTATAGCTTATAACTGACACATAATGGATTAATGCATCATATAAGTGACACAGAAGTTTAAGGTGAGTCGCTACAGCGACCAGGTAAAGCCTTTTCGCTCATTTCTGTATACAATATTAACAATCACTATGTACAACACTGAAGACAGATCAACAATATATTACACAATGACCACTCATTGCTATGGCACACAATACCGTTAAGTAGCTAAGACTGGCAATAATCACAAACATTCCAGAGCGGCACAATGTCAGCCACCTTTCACGAACCACCAAGGTGCCAAGATAAGAGAGTGTGATCAGTATATAGAAATTATTTTTACTTCTAGTGTTGTGGCTGAGGACTGCTCAGTTGATCACAAATTCACTCTTGTTATTTACCACATATACTTAACGAGTAAATGTACTGGCACGTAACTGTTAGGAATCCCTTGGCCCCTGAAGAGGCTACTGCAAGACATTTGGTTATCAATTTCACACAATGTTCTTTTGGCACCCTTCTATAGAACAAACATTTTTTTGACCTTAGCTGCAATGCCTCATTTCCTTCAACTTCATAGTTTATTTCACATACATTCACTGAGCATAAATTCACAACAAGCTGATACTTGAACTAAATAAATGAATTGTCATGAAGGTAAGTCAATAAACTGAATTTTTTCTCAAGACGGCAGAAAACTGTAAACTAATGTTTTGTAATGAGGAGCAATCACGTATTTCAAAATATACTGGCAGAAATGGAAAGCGCTAGAACACCTTGACGGAATGCTACCAAACTTATACTGCAGTATTTCCACATCTGTGGGATAAGTTAATAAAATGTTCATCTTTATGTCATAATATTTTCAGAAGGGGAAAAAAGTCATTCCTAAAAATGAAGAATGGCATGAGCACATGACTGCCATTGGGTGTGTCTATGGTTACTGGAACTTTACAGATGAAGATCACCAACATGCACCCCACCGGTCATGCACTTTCAGTTTATCTCCATCTTTCAGACTTTTAGAAAAGGTAAACCCATTGTTAAGAGTGACATGGAGACATCATACCAACATATTGCACAGAAATGCAATGACAGCAAAATGAGTGACTACAAGATGGACTTGGGACAACAGTGCGGCAAGGAGAGTAGGCACTGGACTTTCCAGAATAAATAGACCATGAGAAAATTGTAGAATCATTCCACTGACACCGACAAATGACAATCTGGGAAGAGCTTACAGACGGAGTATAACCACAAATCATCAGGGACAGATCACTGGAAACTGGACTGATGTATCGTTTTGGTATGCTGACACCATACTACACAATACAGAGACTTGCATGGTGAACAGCCAGTGTCAACTGGGACATTGAGTAGCTTTCTATGATGTAGCGATGAGTCTCACTTCTGTTAGTAGCAGTCAGATCAACACAAACGTGTTTATAAAAGGCCTGGTGAAAGGTTACAGGAAGTAACATTTCTCAAAAGCATAACTGTAACTACTGGAGTAGTGATGTGGGTAGCTACTGATATGACAATAAGTCTGATTCAGCAATTGTTAAAGGAAGACTGAATACTTGCCGGTGTGGTAATAATGGTAAACCCTATTGCCATACCCTTCATGACCAAGGTATCAAATGGCATATTACAGCAGGATATGCAAGACACCAAACTGCAGTTGATACCACAAACACCTCGATAAATGAAAGGATCCTTGACTGGTCTGCTCAGTCCCCCACTTTGTCACCCATATAGCATGTCTGCGATGTTGTGGGATTAGATTCAGTTTTCATTCCATGGAGCCAAAAAATGAGATGATTCTCTCACATCAGCCTCCAGCTGGAAAATTTCATGAACTGACACAAAATTGGGTTCAGTCATGGTAAGAAAACTCTTATGATGACATTTGGAGGCTCTTTGCTTC
Organism: Schistocerca americana; assembly: GCF_021461395.2. Taxonomy (NCBI): domain Eukaryota; kingdom Metazoa; phylum Arthropoda; class Insecta; order Orthoptera; family Acrididae; genus Schistocerca; species Schistocerca americana. The sequence goes on from NC_060130.1 coordinate 404,899,347, forward strand.
AACGATGTCTCTATTCATTGGAAATTCGGGAAATAATTTTGACGGCCTTGCTGCTATTAAAGTAACAAATTCTTTGTGCAGTACCAACAGAACAAAAATGAAAAAATATGTACTCCCTTGCCAACAACAGTCACATTATTTCTTAACGGTCAGTGTATGTGAAGTGGGGGACTTGCAAATGTGTGTTTATCAACATTAAGATTAAATTTAAATGTCATCAGAAAAACAAGTCACTCACATAAAATAACTAGCAGAAATTGCAGGACTTTATTACATAATTACATACATACAGGTAAGTCACTGCTCACCATATAGAAGAGATCCTGAGTGAAAGGTATATGGAAAGAACAATCATCTGCATTTATGGCCCTTTCAATGTGCATGAAACCTACTCAGCACCTCTTCTATTTGGTGAGCAGTGCTTTAACTTCATATACATAGTCAATCATGCAAAGTATGAAGTCAAATATGTTCCAAAAACTGTACTGTTTATGTAAATCAATCAACATATTTGACTTCATAACAAGCAATCATAAGCACATTCCACAGAACATGCGAGTAACTAATTACCTACAAAATCAGAAGAACTGGAACACTTTAAAAACCTGACAAGACCTAAGAATTTTATGAATACAACATCCTATTGTGCACTTCTTGAACATGCAAATGATTTTCTATTCACTGCTGAAGCAAAATGAAACAAGGAACTGGGGTTGACCGAAGTGTCCGATACCAACCGTCGGCTTTGACCCGTAACGTAAGGCTGTTGTGACATGTGACGTCACAACTGCGCGGAATTTAATTTGTGAGAGTGGCATGTTTGTAGGTGTCATTTTGATGTGATCGGTGGTGGTCTCTGGTGGTGTGTTAGGTGATGTTTTTGGTTTAGTTTGCGTGTGTGGCGTGTTTATGGGTGGTGTATTGTTGTGGTCGGTGGTTCTCTCTGGTGGTGTGTTTATGGGTAGCGTGTTATATGGCGTATGGGGTTCATTTGCATGATAACACTGCACATGTGTGGTATCAGGACTGTGCTTTTAGCGGAATATTTATCAGTGAGTTAACAATTTTAGTTTTGTTATTTCGATGTTATTGTAGTTTTTTTTCTGTTCGCTGTGTGTGAATTTTGGTAAATTGCTTTTTTTATGTCTTTGGTAGGTACAGATATGACTGACAAGGTCAACAGTTCTCGGTTGTCGCCAATGATGAGGGATAGTGCATTGTCTCTAATAAAATTTCTTCAACTATTCGGATTTTTGGATGAAGTCGTGAAGTGTTCAGTATGTCGCAAAGAAATGAGGCTTACTGAAGTTCCGGTGTCTCGGACCAGGGATTACTGAATGTGGAGATGTCGTAAGGATAACAGGTCAAGGGAAGTGTTCGATTCCAATTTTGTTGGTTTGTTGTGTTTTTTGAGGTAGTGATGATTGTGGACGTGGTTGTAGTTTTGGGTTTTATGATTTGGTATTGGTAGTTTCTGTTGACCTATATAGGTCAAGGGAAGTGTTCGATTCCAATGTGTAGTTGTGGCTGTGGGTGTTCCGACATCAGGAGTTGCTGTTGAGCTATATAGGTCAGGACAAGTGTTCGATTCCAATTTGTGGGATCGGGAGCTGCTGTTGAGCTATAAAGGTCAAAGGAAGTGTTATCTGTGGGATCAGGAGCTGATGTTGAACTATATAGGTCAAGGGATGTGTTCGATTCCAATTCCTGGGATCGGGAGCTGATGTTGAGCTATATAGGTCAAGGGAAGTGTCCGATTCCAGAGGATATTGTGTTTAGTGGTATTTGGGGAGTTTTTGTTGGCTCTGAGCACTATGGGACTCAACTGCTGAGGTCATTAGTTCCCTACAACTTAGAACTAGTTAAACCTAACTAACCTAAGGACATCACACACACCCATGCCCGAGGCAGGATTCGAACCTGCGACCGCAGCGGTCTCGCGGTTCCAGACTGCAGCGCCAGAACCGCGCAGCCACTTCGGCCGGCTTGGGGAGTTTTGTGTTGTCGGTTTTTTCATCATTTTGTGTCAGTTGGTATCATGATTTGTGTCTAAATTTGTTTATATTTACTTTTTCCCCACCCAAAAACCCCCAATTTCCCCTGCCTGTCCCGTTAGCTTCATTAGGTTTCTTGTGGAACGTGTGTGTGTTGGTTTTTCAATGTATTTTCATATTTGTGGTCATGTTTACGTAATGACATCACAGGCGCCATATTGGAGTCATCGTGTATGGTCGTTTCCGCCATATCTGTGACGTCATGGGTCAAAGCAGACGGGTGGAATCGGACGCTTCTGTATTTCCAGGAGCTGTATTATTACAATTAGATTTACTGAACTAAGTTAAAATGATGATAGTAATATCAATATTTGGAAGGCACTTAAACATGTTGTGGACTGTAGAGAATCTGTATTTATTAAAATTGCATTCTTTAGTTTGTCTGGTAATTAATATTTTCTGTCAAGTGATTGTGGTAATAAGTATCCCACACATTCAGTCATTACGCCATTAACATATGTAACTGCATTTCATACTCTTTCTGAACATTATTTTTTGTTCAGTGTATTTAGGCCACGTCATTAATACACAGAAACTTTTACTAAAAGTCCATCAAACATTCTGTACTTCCACAACTCCCGTACAATTTACTTTTGGCACAATGTACACAGAAATTGCACATTTACTGCCAATAGGTGATGTCAGGGGAAAAAGGTTGGGTGTGTTCCTATTAGGGAGTATATTTGAGGGGATTTTATGGGATAGCTCTGGTATACACCTTACAGCAAAAGGGAGTCACCAAAATCCTTGACCAGAGCTGGCACCATAAATTATCCTTCTTATGAAGTTTTAACACAGTGTGAGTCTTACTATATTTAAAAATGTCTCCATTCTGAACTCGTTGTTGCTAATTCTTCTCCATCCTCCAACTTGCAATGTGGAGCTACCTTATTATTTATCCATCACTTTCGAGAGCTTCCTCCCTGTCTTCTTCCAGTTGGTCAATAATACATACTGAGGTGACAAAAGTAATGGGATAGCAATATGCAAATATACAAATGGCAGTAATGTCTCATACACTAGGTATAAAATGGAAGTGCACTGGCGGAGCTGTCATTTATACTCAGTTGATTTATGTGAAAAGGTATCCAACGTGATTATGGCCACACGATGGATATTAACTGACACTGAATGCAGAACAGTAGTGGGAGCTTGTAATGGGTCGCCCTTTTCTAACATTATCTTTTTTTTTATAGAAATAACCGATACCATTTATATTATCGAATCTTGTATAGGTGAACATTATCACAGTTGTTTAACTAAAAGAATTTCATATGATTTTGTTACAATCGATGCAAACCATATAAGTTAAATATATATAAAGAAAATCACATAATAACGAGAAAATAGCCAAAGGCAGGAAAAAAATTCCAATCCCCTCAGCAAAAGCCAAACAGGGATTAGATGCTAATCGTTTACTATTTGCTAATCCTTTACTATTTTCTCCAAGATTTGTTGCAATTTTGTTATTATTGGAGCCTAATATATGTTCATGATGACAGCAGGCTGCACGCAACATTAGCATTATACAAAGTATGAATCTGAATATAATGAATAGCAGATGGTCTCACATTTTATGGAGATACAGTTGCGAAGTAATTTATACTGATCTTGTTAAAAGACATTACAAGTTTTGTCAGAAGAAGAATACCAATAAAATAGACAAGGAGACACTAAACTAGCAGATCTAGCCATTCTGTTTGTTATGCTACAATTTGCAACAGTCTTTAAGCATCCAAATTCTGCTAGAAGACAGCTTCTGAAAATCAACTAGTTACAGCAGACTAATCTGAAACTCATAATTTTGCAGTTGCAAAGTTATACAAAAAACACTGAGGCACAAAGAAGATTTGCATGAATTTCAAGATAATTGTCTTTATACAATCAATGCCATGACTTAACTAGCTACCAGGAAATTACAATTCAGATTTGAAAATGGATCTTACCACTCAAATTTTTCAGTTCTGTTATAGGCCTAAACATGTAAAAAATGAAAGCTGTAGAATATTAGATACAGTTCTTTACATTTGTTAAGGAAGTGTCAACCAAGAAAAAAATTATTTTTCTCACAATTATTCAAAATGTGGACTGCAATTCCTTTCAAAGAATTGAAATTGACTACAACCTACATGAATCTTATATGTACAGGAATAGTGAAAATAGATTCTGAATTGTTTGAACATAGGCCCCACACAAAGTTCATTACTGACATCACATGTCTTTTCACTTTGACGTTTATTGAATGCAAATACTCTTTGTGAATGTACAGAGGTGCCCCCAAATAGCCTACATGCCACAGAAGGTGCAGCACAGACACTTTCAAGACTTTTTCAGTGGAGATTCTTCTGAAAGTGCACACAGCGGTAATCAATCGCTGAACAAGACTGAATGGGATACATCCTAAAATGCTATTCATCTATCTCCAGTCCTAAGAAGTAAAAATGCTCTGCTTCCCTGATTATCTAACATACTACTACTACTACTACTAATGATGATGATGATGATGATGATGATGATGATGAGAGCGCTGTGCTGAATACATCTCCCTCCATATCTCCTCAACATATACGTACTCAGCAGGCCACCATAAGGTGCATGGTGAATGGTACTTTGTACCACCACTAGTTTTCTTTTCCTGTTCCACTCACAGATAGAGCAAAGGAAAAACAACTATCTATATGCCAACAGATGAGCACTAATTTCTTGTATCTTATCTTTGTGATACTTACACAAAATGTTTGTCGGCAGTAGTAGGATCGTTCTGCAGTCAGCTTCAAATGCCGGTTCTCTAAATTTTCTCAAGAGTGTTTCTTGAAAAGTACAACACCTTCCCTCCACAGATTCCCATTCAAGTTCCGGAAGCACCTCCATAATACTTTACATGTATTTTGAAACTATCACTAACAAATCTAGCAGCCCCCCCTCTCAATTGCTTCAATGTCTTCCTTTAATATGATGTGTTGCGGATTCCAAACAATCTAGCAGTACTTGAGAATAAGTTGTACTAGCATCTTACATGCAGTCTCCTTTACAGATGAACCACACTTTCCTAAAATTCTCCAAATAATGAGACAACTATTGGTTGAGAACGACACTGGGACTTCAAAGGCCTGTATGAGTGGAGTTTTGTCAGATACCTATGCCACAAACTGTGAACACTGTGTTTCCTTATAGTTGCACAAAAATCTAGTGTCCGCTACTAAAAGGATGTGGCCATTAATTGGTGTGTGCAACTCTGACAGCTAGCAAACAAGCTTCATTTTCCCACATAAAAGATATAACACAGTGATAACACTATCTTTTGTCCTCGTTCTTTCCCTACTGAGATCTCACTACACCCTGTATAATGCATTTATTCCCCCTGTATGATCATATTTTAACATGTATTGTAGTATTGTCTGTAGTGAAATTCTGTGTGTGTGTTGAGACTGCACAATTTTACTGTGCTTCATATCATAATACAGCCATTAGCTATCCAAACTGTTTTTGTAACAATTCAGACTGGAATTCCAAATTTTAAAGAAAGCAATGAAGGTTTGTACAAGTGTGTTATACTTGTCATCCATATTGGTTGTATTGCAGACCTTGTGCCTTGATCTTCAAGATAGGCTTTTACGATCTGTGTTGCAAGTGGACCCACAGAAACACATTTTTTGTTTACCAGTATATGATGAGACTACGCATTGATTAATTTCAGTTTTAATAATTGTGCACTGTTTCTTTTTCTCAATGTTTTCATCACTCTATGAAGAATGTATCTTTGACTGTGCTACTGTTTATATGTAGCCTAGTATTAAAGTATAACAAATGTACAAGTTTGAAAGACCTGTGAAAATTAACATTTTCATGGGGTAAAATCTTGTCTAAAAGTTAGTAGGCCTAATGAAACCTGTGTAAAAGTTACTTTGATGCCTTGATCTGTAAAATGTGCAGCCAAGGGGGGAACAAAAAAATCTATAGCCTGAACTATGAGATCTGTACAGGACCATTATATTTTTTCCTTCAAAATTAAAACACCTCTGTACAGTCTTTAAATATTTATTCTGCACAGTGTTCCACATTTTTACAATGCATGGCTCTACAATCGAGCAATGGATGTGTAGCAAGGCATTTGTTGAATAGTCAATATTGTGATTCCACCAATATTCAATGTTTTTGACCAACATTCTTGAGAAAAATGTGAATTCACAAGATACTACATTCTTTAAACCTGCTCAGCATGCCTATTCATTGCTCATATTTTAGAAAAGTTGTACTACTACAAGGATATTTTCTTTATGTAAAACATGGGAGAGATGAAGCTCCTACCACACAAGCGTTTTGACACTGAACCTTTTATTCATATGGTAACAATATATTGGTACATTTATTTACTTATTTATTTCATGTTCAACTTGTGAGAGCTGAGTTGACTGTTGTAATACACCATTTAAGGTATTAAGTGACATAATGCTATTTGTAAATATCCACTGGTTATAAATTAATGATCAACAGCCCATTCACAAACATAATTTTGAATCCTTACCTAGATTGTGCATAGGGTCTGGATATTTCCCATCATATCATACTATTTTTACTTCCTCTGTTATATTTTGGATGCAGGGTGACGGCTAAACATTATTTAACTGTATCCCCAGGGTGACATAGAAATGCATTTAGCCCTATATTCAATACACTACATCCCTTCCTATATACAATGTACATCCTGTAGAAATTCCAAAACTTTCACTTTGTTCTATTCAGGTTTGTTCCCCCATTTTTAACTGAGTGGCAAACTACTTTTAGTCACAAAGCATACTTGAGCTGCTGCTTCTTCAAATAAACTACAACTGTGCATGGTTCTTAAATGTAGCATGTATTTTCACTGGAGCTTTTACACCCACATAACACCAGAGACTGAAGGAAGGGTTTGTTCAAATGCATCAACTTTATACCCAAACAAGTGGTGACAGCTCCTTATGGCAGCTTAGTCTTGACTGAAGTGTTAAATGTGTATGTTCGTAAGTCCAAGAAACCAAACATTCTTAAAAATTGATTTACGACAAGCAACTTTATTATTAACGTTGTATTTTATAAACTACAAATTAGATGGAACTTTATTTGAACTTCAACTTGCATGAAACCAGTATTCACACCACAGATAAACGAGGACAAAAGAGTATTCACCAGCTGTGTACTATAAAGAGGTGTGTAATTCTTACACTGAAAGTATTGTGGTAAAAGATGTACAAGTGTTTCCACGAATGAAAATTAAATGGAAGAATATGTCAGCTGATAAACAGTTTGCACCCTACATTTAATAATACAGAAATTTGGCACTTGCTAAAATTATAAACAAAAGTCACTGTGGCCTCATTCTGCCCTTTGGTTGAAAAAATACTTCAATTCAGTAGATAACTTTGAACAGATAAGTATTCAAAATGACGAAAACATGGTTAAAACTGAATACTGTCAGTTGCTATTACACTTAGACTACAATTTATCATTAACCTGTATTTGTGAGTAATTGACCTTAACTTCTCAACGAAGTAAACATAAACATAAAACGTAAATAATTGCGTTCAATCATGAAATTTTTAACAAGTTGTGAAATACGCTCTCTTAAATGTTTAAAACATGAGTCCTGATCAGATGAATCCATTATTTACAAATCACTTATTGCTAATTTTGACATTATCGACACTACCAGACTGTAAAATAGAGTTTGAAATTCTGATACCAATATACTTACAGGCATAAAAACGGCAAAGTTTCCTCACATCAAACACTTCCCTGCCATAACCTGAATCACACACTGTAACGATATATTAAGAGTTCGTCCAAATTTTGCTAGTCTTAAATGAGACGGAATCACAGACACAAAAACGTCATCTACACGCCGTAAAGCTTGTGATACATTGTCTCACAGGGGAGTGAGTACTAAACCACATAGCTTATTGACAGAATATAATTACACCATTGCCGATAAATTACGAGGGGGTTCAGCAACCCCATCGTTTCATGTAATCCGTCTTTCGCCATTCATTCGGAACTTATTCAACAATAACAAGAAACATACACGCACAAAAAAATCAATAAAACTTTACAACCGATATTAATAACTTAACATATCCGCTACGCACATCAGCCATTTTCATTCGGGGTAACCGAGGTCGGTGGTCCAGCGTTATTGGCAGCGTACTTTCATCAAAGAACTAAAACGCACGGTTGAAACGAACCGATATTTTGCATCAAAATTTGTATGACTGCCGAAGTTACGAATAGATCGGGGTCGTTAAGTTTAAACATGATTCTTGAAATCTAATATCTCGTAATCTAATCATTGCTATGTTCAAGTGTAAAAGAGAACGAAATGGTAGTAACCATGAAATTTACTTGAGCGTAAAAAGTATACTGACGCGTAGAAATTTCAATACTGGTACTGTGCGCTAGGAGCTGAATTACTCTGTTAAACATGAAAGGAGATTGCAGATTTTAGATACTGAAGAATTAATTTCCATTTGAAGGAAGAAAGGAAGGTTACTGTTTAACGTCCCGTCGAGAACGCTGTCATTATATGCGGGGCATGAGCTCAGATTAGGGAAGGATGTGGAAGGAAATAGACGGTGCCCTTTCAATGGAACCATCCCGGCACTTGCCACAAGAGATTTAGGAGAATCAGGAGAACCTACATCTGGATGGTCGGTCGGGGATTTGAAATTCCATTTGAAGCTAGATGAAAATAAAAATTGACAGATCGATTTTTGTCGCGCAAGAAGTATATGGAATCTTCACCAGGAATATGCAAATACCTACTTTTTTCTTTTAATGGCTCTTGTGAAGTTATCCTAACGCAATCAGGAAAATTTAAGAAAGTGTTTCCGCACAAAAGTATTTTGAGGTAATGTTGTGAAGGGAGTAATTTCTCTGGCAAGCCTGAAAATTCGAGATTGTGTAATTTTATTGCAAAGCAGGCATTGTGTAAAGCAAATAGCTGTCGTGCAGTTTTCCATATCTCTTGCAAAAGAGCAGCACTCCCTACACCTTGCAAGCCGTGTTTATGCGCTGATCCTATCTCTTTGATTTAATTTATTCATTCAGGGGTCATCTCACAATGATATAGAATTTATCATCATAATTCACGGAAAATAAATATCCGTAGTTCAAAATATACATACACACCGATTATAAAGCGTGTTAACTAGCAACTAACTACTAACCAACCTCTGGGGAATGGATAGGGCTTAAAAAGAATAAAAAATGTTGAAATGTACATATGGCTAGTTTTTTTTATTTTTTCTTAGTTATAGTTCCTTTCTTGTTGTTTCATGTTTGCTTCGTTTGCGTCTTTTTGTTTTCAAATTTCCAGCTAGGTCCTAGAGGTACTTTCTCTGTTCTTTTTCTGGTAGTTAAATGAAATGCTCCAAACGTTTGTCAGCTGCTCTAACACACGCTTCTAAACGCCACATCAAAGAGCGTCTAACTCCTTCCAAATTTCAGGAGTCTGCTTAAATCCTTGAACACGCTGGCCAAGATTGTCAACATTCGCAATACACTACAGTATGACTTTTAAATACCCTCAAAAATAAAACTCGGACGGTTTGAGATCAGGAGATCGAACAGGCGACGATGTTAGTGCCCCACGACCTATCCATTTGTTTGGGAAACGTTAATTTAATTTAAAATTGTTCTTGCTTGCAGAGTGAAATAATGTGGCCCCCATCGTGTGTGAACCACATATTCTGACTTAGGTGTAAAGGAAGGTCTTCCAGCATAGATTTACACACTCCATTACAAAACTCACTGCATGTCAGCGTTCCATGGAAAATGAAAGGTCCAATTAACCCACTGAGTTTTGGCAGCCCATACATTAATGCCAAACTGCTGTTGATATAATCATCTTGAGGTTGAAGCTCTTTTGTCCGTGTTTGCTTTACCAATATGTAAGTTTGGGATTAAAAAAAAAAAGTGTTTTGCCAAAGACGGACCTCATTCCAGAACACGTTGTTGATGTCTTGCTTGCAAAACCGGAAAAGGATCCTCATCCGCCAATGCATGAGTTGTGAAAACTGTGCACTCCATTCCTGGTAAACTTTGCTTCATCAGTGAACAGTATGTAGGAAGAAAGGTGTTGGTCATTTGCACACATCCCCAGTAACTAATTACAAAAAGCTTTTCTAGCATGAAAATTGGTTTAAATAAGACCTTGCACTCTCTGAAGATGGAATGGATAAAGGAGTTGCTCTCATAAAACTTTCCACACTGTCATATTTCTCACATTCTCAATTTCTGCTATTTCTCTAGTACTGCTGCCATTATTGTTCTCAATATGATTTATTTACTTATTATTGTATCAGAAGTACACAGCATACAATCAGCAAAAAGAAATCGATCGTTGGCAGTAGTTTGTACATTGGTTTACGAGAAATTGGCCATGACTAGTGCACATTACCGCCAGACTACCAGGCCCAACCGTAAAGTATAAATGAAATATATTATCATCTATTGCTCTTATTTTGCAAAGCAATAATACGGTTTTTCCGCGCCATAGTTCCCCGTATTCGAAGTTCACTGCCAGGTTATTAGGAGCACTGCTGTCGTTCTCTTTTTCCTTATCGTAAAGGCCCCCGTTAACGAGCAAACCTCTCTGTCAAATGAGCCCTTGTCTAGCCACGGACTTATCAAACATGCCCTTACACGAACTAACAACGTTCGCCAGTTTCACCTCCTTTCGAAGCAGACGCTGTTCGTGTTTGTGAACATCTTGAGGGTAATGAGAATGGCCACAAATGCAGACAAAGCAGCCCTGGCATTGATTTTGGTACTGGGTTTAAAGAAGAATAAGAAAACAAGACGCTGGCCCAGGGAATAGTTTAAAACGAGAGAAAAATACATGAAAACCTATTAATGGAAATGTTACACTCCGAAATTGATGACTGCATCAACTTTCTGCAGATGAACAGTGAAAAATTTAATAACTTGTTGAGGATTATCTCGTCCTCTCACTAGAAAGGAATCACGTATATGAGAAAATTTGTTTTCTTCTACTTGCTCCTTTAATGACAGTTCGTTAGAATACCACAATGTAGGAACATATAGCCCACATCGTCTGTGGAAGAACCGGAGAATTTCGATTTCTTTTATCATATTGCACTCTCGCTTATAGTGATTTTGTTCATATCCTCTTCCAGAGTAACATGTGGATGGGAATTACCATTTCAGTAATTGTCAGTGATATTTCGTTTATATCCTTGATCGTAGTTTCCATAGTTGTGGAAACACGAGACAATGAGATATATTGTATTAAAACAATTTTTCACCAAACATACGGCCAATCGTCGACATAAACAACATCCGCCATCTCGTCAAACTTTCCTTCAGTCAAAATTTCTGGTAAACATGTCGATCACGCTCTAGCAGGTGTCACGTCCGAGACTGGACGTCAGATGTAACGCATCACTCTCCAGCTGAGAGCGCTAACACACGCTTCTCCGGTGGCGCCCCTCTCAGAAATAGCCGATTTGATTCCTGGTGGGGGAAGAACGTTCAGTACCAGTGGCGTAAATAATGGCCCCGCAGACACCGCAGTTCGCCCCCCTCAGCCCCCCCCCCCCACTCTCCCACCCACTAAGGGACCTGTATTTTGGGGGGGGGGGACAAAATGAGCTTAGTAGTTTATTTAAAAATGTACTGACTTTGGTGATTTATATAGAAAACGTATTCTAATATTCAGCTTGACCATGGGAACCCATTAAGAAGAAGCAAACAACAGTGCACCAGGAAACATTTCATACCCTCGCTTGCTAAATGTCAACAGGAATGTTTCAGTGTGTGGCAGTCAGCATTGTGTGCAGGACAACCTGCGCTCTCGAATATGGTACCTCCTTCATTGTATGTTTTCTTCTGTTGTTGTTGACAACTATAGGCTCTCTTATAAACAATTGCTTAAGTTATTTTGTATGTTTGTGACACACAATGTTGCAGTGAAAGCGAACTGCTATCAGAAAGTACCTCTGACATCATAATTGTGTACATCTGTTATCTCTATAATGCAGTTCATTTTTCTCTTCGCCTAAGCTATGATTCTGTTTTTCTTATATGAGCTGCTCTTAAACATATGCATTAGGTTAAAACCACAGTTTCTAGAAACAGATGATATTTAGTTGATTCTCAAAAAAGAAAATTAGAGGCGTGCCGAGAAGTTAAAAAGGCAATGAAAACTGATATAATCTTCCAACAATAAGCTACACACACAGGACAGAAAGGTATCAAAATTAGTAACGAAAGTGAAACTGGAGAAAAGTCTGACAGTGTGCCAAAGATGGCGGTGAAAAAAGGTTCACGAAAATCGAGTTCCGCGAAAAACGTAAAAAAGAATGAGTCTTTATGTATTCAGTGCAAAAAAAGTATCGTTGTTCGACCTGGAAAACGTTACTGCTGCGAAGTTAAAGCAAAAAACGCAAACGAAATCATTACAAGATCAAAATCTAGTGAAAAAACCGTAGCAAATGCAAATTCAGTGACATCGACATGTAAACATTGCGATGATTTTCGTCTCGTTTTAACTGCAAAAAACAGTGAAATCAGTGAACTTAAAAGGACTGTAGCCTTATTGCAGAAACAGCTGCAACATCTTGGCTGTAAAACTCAACAAACAGAGCATGGTCTGAACCTGGAAGAAATATCAGCTACGAGTGATGTAATCAAAGGAAGAACTACTGTGGAAACCAGTACAAAACTTGGAAATAATAAAGTAAGTGCATCAAATAGTTATAATGACAAACGTGATTCCACAAACAATGTCAATCAGGAACATATGAGTCCAGATAATAATTACAAACAACAACAGCCGTGCACTGTAAATTTTTCGCGCGTGTCGCATCCTAAACAAAGAAATGTGATTAAAAAATCAGTCGACTGGCCTCAAATGTGCAAAAAAGAACAAAAAGTGTTGATTTTTGCCGATAATCATGGACGTCAGATAGCAGAAAAGGTAGCAGATACACAAACTAACACAAGTGTCCAAGCCTTTGTCAAACCAGGAGCAGGCATTGCAGAAGTGACAAAAACAGTGGTAAAATCGTGTGAAAACCTTAACCCAAAAGACTGTGTCGTAATTTTTGCAGGTGCGAATGATGTTGCCAGAGATAAAGGTAGTGAACTCATCACTGTTCTTGAAAGTGTGCTACCCAAATTAGGCAACACAAATGTAGCTGTTGTAAATCAACCACACAGATACGACCTTCCTCCTTGGTCATGTGTAAATAAGTTAATAGAAAGAGTAAACAAAGAGATAGATACTGTATGCAAAAAGTTTCTGTACGTGAACTTAATAAATGCAAGCACGTTAGACAGGTCCATGCACACCAGCCATGGCCTTCATTTAAATCACATTGGGAAACAATTTTTGGTTGAAGAAATCTGTCGTCTAGCAAATTGGAATCACAATAGGCCTAATATAGAAGCAGTCCAAAGTACTTTGGACAAATGGGTCATAAAGAAAGATGCAATGTCTTATAAAAAGGGTGAAAGGCATTTTTTAGGGAAGTAGACTGTATCACAAATAAATGTGATGCAGAATTAAATTGCAAATATAGACTGAAGATTGTACACCAGAATGTACAGTCATTAACAAACAAAGTTGATGAAATAAATATACTCCTCAATAGTGAATGGAAAGATGTTTCAGTGTTATGTTTTTGTGAGCATTGGTTACAAAATGAGTATTTTCAGTACTTAAAAATATTACATTTTAACCTTGCAAACTGCTTTTGTAGAATGGAATCAAAACATGGGGGAACTTGTATATATGTAAAAGAAAATGTAGATTATAAGAGTATAACATCTGTTTGCAAACTTGGTTGTGAAAGAGACTTTGAAATCTCAGCTGTAGAGTTAATGTCTGAAAACACTATTATTTTATGTGTGTATAGATCTCCTGTTAGCAACATAAGTGTTTTTTCAAAAAATTGGACCTTGCTTTAGGCAAACTTAAGACAACTGGGAAAACAGTGGTACTATGTGGTGATTTTAATATTGACTTTCTGAGCCATAGCCCTCACAGGGAAACGTTTTTAAATATTATAAAAGCCTACAATCTTTGTCTTACTGTTAGCTCTCCAACACATGTAACTAAAACTAGTGTCACTCTCCTTGATCAGGTATGTGTAAACATGGACAAGTGTACATCAGAAAACTTTGATACCGGTTATAGTGACCACCTTTCACAATTACTGACCATACCTGTAAATCACACTTCGACCAGTATAGAAAATGTTATCCATAAAAGGATTTATAGTGGGAAAAATATTGAATGCTTCCAGTACCTGATCAGTGAACAATCTTGGAGAGAAGTATATGATACCTCTAATACTAACGAAAAGATGGAACATTTTTTGAACATATTCAAGCATAACTTTAACATAGCTTTTCTACAAAGGAAAGTTATTTCCAAGAGCACAGATAGATTCAGAAACTGGATTACATCAGGCATCAGAGTATCTTGTAAAAGGAAGCGGGAACTTTTTCTGCAGTCAAAAACTAACAGCAGTCCAGAATTTATTAATTATTTCAAAAAATACAAGCTAGTTTTGAAACGCATCATAAAGGAGGCAAAAATTAAGGAAAATGACAAATATATTATGAAGTCATCCAATAAAACTAAGTCCATGTGGAAAGCTGTGCAGGATCTTACTGGGAAGAAGACAACTCACAAAAATATTGTGATATCACATGATGGCAAGAATGTCACTGACCCTAGGGAAGTTGCAAATAGTTTCAATTCTTACTATGCAACTGTTGCTGGGAAATTAGTGAAGGAAAAATTTGGAAATCCACCTAATACAACATGGAAAGAACTTTCATCTATTGAAATAAATAATATATCCATGTTCCTCAGTCCAGTAAGCCCAACAAAGCTCCTAAATACCATTAATTCACTGAGGAGTAAGTACTCAACTGGTGTTGATGATATTCCAGATTATATTATAAAAATAACAGCAAGACAAATACTTTCACCTTTATTGGACATATGCAATTCATCCTTATCATGTGGTGTCTTCCCTCAGCAACTGAAAATGGCAAAAGTAATACCCCTACATAGAAAAGGTGATCATCAATGTATGGGTAACTATAGGCCTGTGTCTCTATTGTCAGGGTTTTCGAAAATTATTGAAAAAGTGTTCCTTTCAAAACTAATTACATTCTTCGACAAGAATAATATTATTTCTGGATGTCAACATGGCTTCAGACCACAGAGATCAATTGAAACTGCCACTTTCAATCTGATAAACCATGTCGTAAATGCAGTGGACAACCACAGAAATATCTCAGGTTTATTCTTGGACCTAACAAAAGCTTTTGATGTGATTGATCGTTCTATACTCCTGAGGAAGCTCGAATGGTATGGTGTAAGAGGTGTGCCAAATCAGTGGATCAAATCATATTTGGAATATCGTTCTCAGGTAACTGAAATTAAGTACACAGAAGGAAATGAACTCCAGGTACACGTTTGAGAACCATGTGGACTAACTCATGGTGTTCCAAAGGGCTCCATTTTAGGTCCCTTTCTTTTTTTGGTCTACATTAATGATTTCCCATCACACGTTAGGGATTCTGAACCAGTACTGTTTGCAGATGACACCAGTCTATTGATTGAAGGGAATAATGAAGAAAATCTTACTGCATCTGCAAAAGATATTACAAAAGGAGTGTCTGAAAGGTTTACCAGAAACAGGCTAATAGTTAATCCCCAAAAATCTGTACTAATGAATTTCCACACTGATCAAAATAAAAATCTGGCACAACCTGTAATATGTATAGATAACCAAAACATTAGTTCTGTCAATGAAACTAAATTTCTTGGGATTCATATCCAGGAAAATCTTAAATGGAACACTCATATCACAGCCCTAAATTCAAAACTAGCAAAAATGAGCTATGTGGTAAGAATTCTCTGCAACAGTACTAGTGCAGAAACAGTTAAGGCTGTATACTTTGCTCGTGTACATTCAATACTGAAGTACGGTATCATTTTCTGGGGAAATGTACATCAGGCCATAACAGTTTTCAGGAAACAAAAGGCAATTATGAGAATAATGAAACAAGTGAGCAGCAGAAAATCATGCAAACCTTTCTTTAAAGATCTAAAGATCCTACCCCTTCCCTGCATTTATATACTGGAAATAGTCACGCATGTCAAAAAAAGCATACTGAGAAAAGAAAACCTTTTTCCTCAAAACAAAAGTGTCCATGATTACAGTACCAGGTCAGACAGTGACATACATGTCAATCATTGTAACACCACATTATGCCAAAAAGGTGTATATCATGCAGGAACAAAACTTTACAACAGATTACCAAGACATATAAAATCTCTTACTGAACTACAAAGCTTTAAAAATTCTGTGACATCCTACCTTCTGAAAAACTGCTACTATTCAGTCTCACAGTATCTTATGCAAGAAAAAATGTAATTTGTATCTTTAATTGTAGAAATAAGTTATAAATATACAGTATTTCAAAAATTTGTAATTATTAACTGTATAGATCCAATTTGTCATAAAAATTTATGTTTGATATTTGAAAATCCAATAGCCAAAAAATGTTTTCTGTCCAATATCCTGTGTACAATATATGTACTTAAAAAGAGATTTATATGGACAAATAAATAAATAAATAAAAATTGAAAGTGTAAACCAATGCAACTGCAAAAAACAGGGGAAGATTCTGCAGTCTGCAAGTTCATAGATGGCACAATACCAGCTGCAAAGATGAATTGGGTGTAAATTCTAATGATGAACACTTTGAAAACTGACCCCCAGCAACATATGCTGGTCTCACCAACAGAGTGTTCTTCACTGCAAGATAGTCAGCAGAACGCACCCTTTATCACTAATGGAGGATTATCCTAAGGTAAACTGTGTGAAGAAACTAAACTGAAAACCATAAATAGCGGGCCATGCAAGTCTCACAGTAGTTTCGATAGAGACACCAAGACCAAAAGATCGTTTACGTGTGGTTATTATTACATTATTTTAAAATTGGTCGATATTTGCTATGCTATTCTCATACTGTAAGATCAGTATATTGTGTAATGTGCTGGTTATTTTGAGGTGGAGAAAATGCATGGGCTAATGGACAAATTAATGACTGCAAGATCTAAGCAAAAAAAGTATCGATACATTAAACTTGCGTTACGCATTTAAATGCATGTGTTACATACAGTATGTGGGAAATCACAAAAAAATCATTATGCTTTTCGATGAAGGGCATGGTCAAATGAAAACTATAATTTCTACAATAATGGATGTAACAAGGGCATGCTTTATGTCAAATTGCTTTGTGTGGCTCTCATGAAGATGAAACATAGAAACAGTTTCAATTTCTTAAATATATTAGACCTCTGCTCCAGATATGATTCTCTTCTAAGAGTACATCTTTCAAATGAAGAAAACTAAAAGAAATCTCAGCTCACAGATTCAGTTTGAGATGACACAACTGTTAAATGATTGTGTTTTAGAGCAGATCATTGGTGAAATTACACAGCAGCAATTCTTTCCACTTATAGTACACACAACAAACGATGTATCATGAAAGGACCAGTGTTGTTTAAGGCATTACACCTCCGATTTAAGCAGATCAATTAGAAAGGAGTTCAGAATAAAGAATCGTTTTTAGGGTTCTGTAAAGTAAGAGGTTGTGATGCAGAGAGTTGTCTAAAAGAAATGATAACCAACTTAGATAAGATGAACATGCAACTGCATAAGTGCAGAGCTCAGGGATACAATGGTGCTGTATCTATGAGTGACAAATTTTCAGATTTGCAGTCAAGAACTAAAATACATGTCATAAATGCTGAGTTTATATATTTTTCAACACACAATTTAAAACTGGTACTAAATGGTACATCACAAATATAGTGGAACTACGACAGTTTTATGAGAAAATACAATGCATTTATGTTTTCTTTAGTATTTCTGTGGTTTGATAGCAACAAACAAACAAAACTATTGCAACTGACAGATGTGTTACAATGACTCTGAAGCACAGACGCCCAACTACATGATCTTCCAGATTTGATACATTGTTATCAATCAAACATAATTTCATAGAAATTTTGCGATGTCTCTCCAGTAGGATTTTAAAGAGTGAAAAGTAAGCAGAGAAGAAAGAAGCTTATAATTTGGAAACTTTTGATTTTCTTCCATGTATCGTACTTCAAAGTAAGATTTTGAAAAATATTGATCTAGTTTCTCAACTCCTGCAGTCTCTAATGCTTGTATAGGGAATGCATCTCTACTTCTTCAACCTGTAAGAAACAATCAAGTCCCCCTAAGCAACAATTTTGAAGTTGTAGAAGAAGAAGCTTAAGTATTAGCGAAAGTGCGGAGCTTTGATCCTAAGCTGACCTCAGACTCATAGAATTGTAGATACACTACAGTCCTTTAAAGTCAAAGTTTTAAATGCTACTGTCGATATTTTAATACAACAGTTAAACAAAAGTTTTACCAGCCCATTGAATGTTAACGATTATTTTTCTTTCCTACATCCTGGTTATCATTTTAAATTAGAAAATGAGAATATTCAGAAAAGAGAAGGAAGGCTGGTTAGAAAGTACAAATCAAATTTAATCGTAAATCTTTCATATGAACTTATTAGCCTGAAAACACTTATGTCGAAAGGATTTAGAAAGAAAAGAAACAAGTCATCAATTAAACATCTCACAAAAATTTCTGAATTAAAGCTAATAAAAACGTTTCTTGGAAACACAATGTCTGAGTCCGGATTATGACTTTTAGCAGTTATAAGCAATGAACATGAAACATGTCGTTCCCTTAACTTGGATGACGTTGCTGAAAAGCTTTTGATTGCTAAGCGTAGAGCAATTAGAAAGATGTGTTTACTTTAGCGTGTAACTTCACTTCACAAAATTGAAGGCGTTGTTTATTCTACAAGGAGTGCATCAACTGGTGAGTTTATTACACTTCTAAACTGAATTGTTTTGTGTGATTGTCTAAAGTTAATATATTTGTTCTTTGAAGGTTTAGCAGTAAAACCTTCATTATGCCACTGTTCGGTACACATTAAACATAGTCCAATAAGAACTGTCGAGTAATCTTCCACTTTGAATGTGTTCTCAACACTAAATGGATTTGTTTATTTACTTGTACCATGACAACTAAGATAAGCAGAAGAAGGCTTCAACTTACCATTGCCCAAACCAAACAGCATCTGAAAATAATGAATAGCCATAGAACCACGTTGGAAACTTGAAAACAAAATGACTGAAAAGAAGCAGACATGCAACAAAAACGTGCGAATAAGTAAACACAAATAATTGACCATATATATGGTTGTTATAACTAAACTTTCGCTACCTGAGCAAGTGTGGATGTAAAAATTCCATTTACCATATGGGTAGCAAACTTCAAATGAATGCTGTTAAGACTGTCTGCTGCAGGATTTGCATTGTTAAAAGTGTTAGCATAATGAATTGCTGTTAGCCGCCGGTACTGGTATGGCGATGTACGGCTGAAACACTACCATTACTGTGTGTTACAGTTGCGTACGTGGTCAACGTGAGCAGGGGCTTACTCACAAAGCTGTTTTATCAAAACAACAGCAACAGTGCTGCTGCTCTTCACGAGTGTCGATGCGTTAAAGCAATATGGAGACGTCCTCCTTCTGCGCCATTGTTGAAGAACATGATTCGGAAGTTCGAATTAACTGGCGATTTGGGAATTGCTCCTGGGAGAGGGCAATGGCCAACTGCGCCACAAGCTGTTGAAGAATTGAAGAATGGCTGAGAATGATGGATGCAACGTGCGATCTTCAAACACTGCACGAGTTGTGTCATGACAGCAGAACATTTCATGGTCCACCATTCAGAATGTGCTGCAAAAAACTGTGAGATGGTATCCGTAGTGTTGTTCCAGGCTGTTGTAGATGCAGATGGTCGCCAAAATGGGCACGTTTGTAACCTATAACGTAAACATGGTATGTAATTAACAAATTCTGCCCTCTAATGTGGAAATTGCAAGGTGTTTCTTCAATGGTTTATTCGTTACTTCCACATATCCTTACAAAAGTTTCCACAAAATTTCATTGTCCTACTATCGCTCGTTTCTCATGGGGGTCATTTCAAGTAGCGATAGGTAAATATGTATATATGAAGGTTTGCTTATTTTAAAGTCCTGTATCCATTCCCCAGAGGTTTCCCACATATTAGTTAACACCCTGTACAAGTATCTTTTATGGCAATAGGACAGGACGTTGACTGTGGCCTTGACAATGGAACCATACCAGCATTTGCCTGAAGTAATTTAGAAAAATCGGGGAAAACCTAAGTCAAGGCTGGGCAGAGCAAACTCTATCCTCGTGAATATGAGGTCATGTCTTTACAACTGTGCTGTCTAATTTAGTTAGTCCCTATTGTACACTGATATTTAATTTACACACAACTTGTTCTAGACAAATTATAACATGATACATATTTTTGCACTTCAATACTACACAACGCACTAAGGACATCTGCTGGTAACTCCTAGACCATAAAAATACTGTTAAGCCTCTTGCATTACCTGTAATCTGTTCTGAAAACTGACTTCAGGCATGTAATAACCCATGCACATTTCCATGTCCTCCCATCAGTCTACATGAAAAATTGATTCATCATTCCCCCCATGACGCACTCATTGAGCTCAGGAAAAAGACAAGGGCACGTTATTGTCTTGTAAAAATATTATGTTGTGATAATGTATTTCAATGTGACAGGATGTTGCAGTTATCTTCTTTCATTATTAACCACTACCCTGAATCCTTTGAGTAATATTTAATTGTGTAGTATGCTTTACCTATGATAATGTTTTAGTTGCTTTTGAAACAGATGTATTTTAGTAATGTTTTTCATCTCCTTGTGCAATTTATTATACAATTTTATTCTCTGATATTAAATGTTGTTTCGAGGTTTTTTTCCCCTTGGTAAAGGTAAGCTGATCCATGATCATGTGTATAACCATTAGTGGACTGCTTACAAATGTTTTTCCTGATTTGCACAACGGATTTGTATATATACTAACTTGGTGTAGTAAGGATACCCAGTTTTCGTAAATAGTTCTCTACAATGAGTCTGACCACTGCTCCCAGTTACTTACGGCCTTGTTATGCAGTTTAAAAACTGCGTCCATGTTTTGTGCCTTAGACCCCCAGAAAAGAATCCCATAGCTAAGAACTGACTGTACATAGGCTACACTGGCTGTTGCAAACTGAAGACAGAACCATTAGAGCATTACAGGAAGATGAAATTCTTTTTGCCAATGCGTTTTTGTGTTCATTCCCACGTTACGTGATAGTTAATATTGAGCCCTAAAACTATGTGTGTTTATGACACAATCTACAGATTTATAATCTGTGCTTAATGCAGCATGGTTCTTTTTCTTTTCTATAATGAAGTACTGTTGTAAGCAATATTTTTTATTATATTTTTCATTCTCTGAATGCAGAGTCAGGCCAAAGGTCAGAAGAAGGCAATGGCATGCACGTCCAATAGGACAATGCCTGGTAAAACCCTGTGGTGTTCAAAACAATCTTTGGGTTGTTAACTTGATGACACTTTTTTTAAGGTAGAGTGCGCTCTTTACATTGTGAACTATTGCAGAGGCAGGGTCTTTTCAGTCAAATAACAGGCAAGCTTGTACTGGGGCGAAGAGAGTCCCAATTAAGAATACATTTTGAAGGGGACTTCCAGTTGCAGGATTTGCCCCACAAGCAAGGGAAATCTCCTGAAAACTTTGGTCAGAACTGGGGTATGGGATCAATTTTTAATTTAATTCCCGGGCAATATATCCAAGACAAAAGTATGAATGCCCAGTGTATGTGTAGATGCATTTCTTGATGTGCATATAGGGAAAGTCAATGACTTGCTCGCCATGTGCACAGTACCTATGTTGCTATCAGATCGCAACTGATATCTGGAGATTAAATGAACAATGTAGTGTTCACATTATTGAGCTAACGTGTTCCAAGTGTGTGCAAACAAAAGAGAGTTGTGCGTTAGGCTGGTGATGAATTTGTTAAGACACTGGCCTCAGATTCGGCTGGATGGAGGTTAATGCTCTGACCAGCCATCCTGATTCATGTTTTCCATAGTTTTCTTAAATCACTGTAGGCAAATGCCAGGATGCTTCCTTATATAAGGTTAGGGCCGGCAGTCTGTCTTCTCATTAGTCACATCTATGTATGTACAGTATAAATATATTTATGTTTATGTTTTTGCTTCGAATGAATTCAAGAATCCTATAACATTTTAACATGAATTCCAGACAAATAAATTACTAAAACTAAAGTCAGGTTTAAACAAGGAGAATGTGCAGGTGTCATCATCTGTCTTGGTGCGTTACACAGAAGCTATATCATACAGTTAGAATTCAGAACAATATGTTCAGGAACACAAGCGTACATTTTCTTTCAGTATGCTTACATCGATATGTGTTCGTTATTTCTTCGATAAAACACAGGTTTCCGATTACGGTCGCACTTCTACGCCCCTAAAGGTTTCTACAAACCTCAGCATCCTTACGTGCGGATTTCGTCGCGAATTCTCGGTACCTAAACATGGCAACAGTTCCCATAAGGAAGTACCCTCCCCGCCGCCCCCACACCACTTACGCATAACGGAATCGCAAGAGTAGTTTACAGTTTATCTGTACAAAAAGGAATCCCATGATGGCTTCCGGATTCTGCATTAAGTTTTACACGACAGAGTTATTTAGTACATTCAGAAAAAACAACCATGCTGTATTGTAGGAGTGTACATCTATCCTTAATCCCAAGCACATCAGTAGAAAAAAGAAAATGCTTTTTTCTGTGTTAGAAGATAGGGGGAAATGTGTGAAGTTTCAGCGTCGAAAAAACGTGTTCTCCGGACTGGGAGCTTCTCAAAGCTTATAAGTGCAACACAGCCCAACACACGGCCACAGATCATCGAATTTTGCATTCCAGTTGGCATGCTGCACGACAATGTGGTAAACTGGAAGGACTTAGGTTATTTTGGTGCAGCCTTTGGTTTCTAAAATCTGATTCAATTGGTCAATTTCAGGATGGTTTTGGTTAGTTTCCCACGTGTATCTAGTCGTACAGGGTGATTAAAAAACAAATAACATATTTCAAGTGTTTGTTACAGACAACAGATAGAAATAAATGGCCCATGATATTAGACACAGGAAGGTTCAAAGTTTTAAGTTCACATATACACATACCATACACTCAACATGAGCACCAAGTGATGCTCTAGAAACATCAAAACGGTTGTCCTTTTTTTCATACACTGATCAACAGGTCCCTATTTACTGAATCGACAGCTTCAAAAATTCTTTTTCTCAGCTCCTGAAGAGTAGCTGCCATAGGTGGGACTACAACTCCATCTTTTCAGTACCCCCACAGGAAAAAATTGCAACGTGTGAGATCTGGTGACCTGGGAGGTCAAAAGCAATGAACAAGATCTTGTTGTTCGTACCTTCGTGATCGCCGGGACGCAAATGCGGCAGTAACTGCAACTTTGAAGGTTTCATCTGCAGGCGTCGTTTCATAAAACGCCACACCGTTGTCTGGAGAAGTTGAAGTTTCTCGACTGCTCGCGTCTTGTGAACTTCCGAAGGCTCCGTGCGAACGCATGCCAGTCACCCTCGACATTTTGATCAGACATGCGTGGCCGACCAGTGCTCTTCCGTTTACATATGCAACAAAATTCCTAGAATTTTGTATTCCAGTAATAAATTTTCTTATGCAGAGGCAGCTTCTGGCTGAATCGACGGCGGAATGGTCGTTGTACTTGAACATTATATTGACTTCGCGTAAATTCCAACATACAAAATTAATTCTCTTGGGGTGTAGTCGCCATCTTGTTACAAACAAGCAACAGCGCAGCAGTGTTAAAACTTTGAACCTTCCTCTCTATTCAGTGACATGCGCAATGTGCTTCTACGTTGTACAGTTTATCTGTAATAAACAACTGAAATCTTATGTTTCTACTCGTTATATTAGTCCTGGGCCACACTTACACTAACCTGCTCAAAATGTAGCTTTAAAACCACTTTTTTTCAACTAAGGTATGCCAGTCGACATTAAAAATCACAAAAATCATAAAAGTAATGCAGTGAATCCATTAACGTGAACAGATGAAGTTTTATAAGCTAACGAAGTATTATAGCTGGTATCAGTAAGTGGGTCAAAATCATCTATTCATTCTGTATCAGTAAGTGGGTCAAAATCATCTATTCATTCTCTCGGTGACAACACCGGCACCGAAACGGAAGATAACAGCGAGAAGACCGAAATACTGAATCCGGTCTTCCGAAGATGTTTCACCGCGGAAGATCGTAACAATGTCCCTCCTTTCACTCGTCATGCGAACATCGAAATGGCAGATATTGAGATAACCGATTGCGGAATTGAAATGCAGCTACAATCCCTTAGTAGTGGAAAGGCTGCAGGACCAGATGAGATACCTATAAGATTCTATAAAGATTATCCGAAAGAACTTGCTCCCCTTCTAGCAGTAATTTGTCGTAGATCGCTTGAGCAACGAAAGGTACCTAACGACTGGAAAAAAGCGCAGATCATTCCCGTTTTTGAGAAAGGCCGTAAGACAGATCCACACAATTATAGACCTATATCGTTGACGTCAATCTGTTGTAGAATTATGGAACATGTTTTATGCTCAAATATTATGACGTTCTTGGAAAATGAACAGCTCCTCTATAAAAATCAACATGGATTCCGCAAACAGAGATCCTGTGAAACTCAGCTCGCTCTGTTCCTCCATGAGATCCACAGCGCAGTGGACAACGGCGATCACACATTTGACACCGTCCCGCATTGCCGTTTAATGAAAAAAATACAATCTTACGGAGTATCAGAGCAGACCTGCGATTAGATTCAACGCTTTCTTGCAGATAGAACTCAACATGTCGCTCTCAACGGAATTAAATCGACAGATGTAAAGGTAATATCCGGAGTGCCACAAAGAAGTGTGATAGGACCGTTGCTATTCACAATATATATAAATGATCTAGTAGAAGCCGGCAGGAAGGGCCAAGCGGTTCTAGGCGCTACAGTCTGGAACCGCGCGACCGCTACGGTCGCAGGTTCGAATCCTGCCTCGGGCATGGATGTGTGTGATGTCCTTAGGCTAGTTAGGTTTAAGTAGTTCTAAGTTCTACGGGACTGATGACCTCAGAAGTTAAGTCCCAGAGCCATTTGATTTTGATCTAGTAGAAAGCGTCGGATGATCTTTAAGGCTATTCGCAGATGATGCTGTTGTTTATACCAAAGCAGCAACGCCAGAAGATAGAATTTTTAGAACGACCTGCAGAGAATTAATGAATGGTGCAGACTCTGGCAGTTGACCCTGAACGTAAATAAATGTAACATATTGCGCATTCATTGGAAAAGAAATCCACTACTGTACAGCTACACTACTGATGACAACCAGCTAGGGACAGCGTCTGCTGTAAAATATCAAGGCGTAACTATCCAGAGCAACCTTAAGTGGAATGACCATGTAAAACAGACAGCAGGAAAAGCAGACACAAGACTCAAATTCATCGGAAGAATCTTAAGGAAATGTAACTCATCCACGAAAGAAGTGTCTTATAAGGCGCTTGTTCGCCCGATTCTTGAGTACTGTTCATCTATCTGGGATCCCCATCAGGTAGGACTGATAGACGAGATAGAGAAGATCCAATGAAGAGCAGCGCGTTTCGTCACGGGATCGTTCAGTCGGCGGGAGAGCGTTACGGAGATGCTAAACAAACTCCACTGGCAGACGTTACAAGAGAGACGTTGTGCATCACGGAGAGATTTACTATTGAAATTTCGGGACAGTACTTTTGAGGAGGGGTCAGACAACATATTACTTCCCTCCACATACATCTCGCGTATTGATCACGAGGAGGAAATTCGAGAAATTAGAGCCAATACATAGGCTTGCCGACAATCATTCTTCCCACACACTATTCGCGAGTGGAACAGGGTTGGAGGGATCAGATAGTGGTACTGAAATTACCCTCCACCACACACCATTAGGTAGCTTGCGGAGTATGATGTAGATATAGATATTTAAGTTGAATAAACATTTTAAAATGGTTTCTTCTCTGTTTCCTCATGTCGATGGATATTAACACGGCATTTTTGTTTATATCCAGCAGTATTTTCTTAACCATTCTTTTTTATTTCCGATCTTTAATTTTCGGTTTCAACCTAACATTATAGGAGTATGAATATATTATTTTTGTAAATATTTTATAGCTTTGTTTCGAAACTCGTTGGATGCCTTTTATTTAATCTTGTGATGATGTAATTTCAGATCATTGAATGAAAAAGATGGCACCCATCTTCAGATTAAAACATAAAAAGATTTTATTTGCATGTAGTATTGAAATATACTTACTATTTAGGTACCGAAGTAGCTTACCTAAAATTTACTGTGTAGGTAACTATCAGTCGTTTCAGATACAATAAGCTTTGTGTACTTATTAAATTTAGTTCTTGGGATAAGACACGTTTTCAAACTCGCCGAATAAGTTATAAGTTTTGAAATTTGCCCCCGCTTGGAAAATATTCTGTGGATGCTCATGCCTCAAGGTGGTTACAAATAAATTCTGTGCTCGACAAGCACGCATGCAAAAATTCCTCGCGTCTCCATACGGTTTTTACAGGCATCAGGTTGTTTACCAGAAATCAAACTACGACGTGCTGTCTTTGACTGCCTTTTCGCTTGTGTTACGAACACAACAAAAAGGAAGACGTCATATGTGGAGTAAAGAGTGATTAAAGAAACGAAAATCATATCCCTATATTAATTTACTTACAAGGGAACCTCCCCATCGCACCCCCCTCAGATTTAGTTATAAGTTGGCACAGTGGATAGGCCTTGAAAAACTGCACACTGATCAATTGAGAAAACAGGAAGAAGTTGTGTAGAACTGTGAAAAAATAAGCAAAATATACAAACTGAGTAGTCCATGTGGAAGATAGGCAACATAAAGGAGAACGTGAGCTCAGGAGCGCCGTGGTCTCGTGGTAACGTGAGCAGCTGCGGAACGAAAGGTCTTTGGTTCAAATCTTCCATCGAGTGAAAAGTTTAATTTTTTATTTTCAGTTTATGTGACAAACTCTTATGTTTTCATCACTTTTTTGGGAGTGATTATGACATCCACAAGAAAACCTAAATCGGGCAAGGTAGAAGAATCTTTTTACCCATTCGCCAAGTGTACAAGTTAGGTGGGTCGACAACATATTCCTGTCATGTGACGCACATGCCGTCACCAGTGTCGTATAGAATATATCAGATGTGTTTTCCTGTGGAGAAATCGGTTGCCCTATGACCTTGCGATCAAATGTTTTCGGTTCCCATTGGAGAGGCACGTCCTTTCGTCTACTAATCGCACGGTTTTGCGATGCGGTCGTAAAACACAGACACTAAACTTATTACAGTGAACAGAGACGGCAATGAAAGAACGGACAGATAATAACTATGCAAAAATAAAGAAAGTAAAATTTTCACTCGAGAGAAGACTTGAACCAAGGATCTCTCGTTCTCGAGCTGCTCACGCTACCACGGGATCACGGCACTCCTGAGCTCATATTGTCCATGATGTTGCCTATGTCGCCCATGGACTACTCAGTTTGTATATTTTGCTTATTTTTTCTCAGTTCCACACAACTTCTTCCTGTTTTCTCAATTGATCTGTGTTCAGTTTATCAAGGCCTATCCACTGTGCCAACTTATAACTAAATCTGAGGGGGGTGCGATGGGGAGGTTCCCTTGTTAGTGAACTGAAGGTCTAGTCCTGTACTCGTGATTATCTCAGGCTGAATGAAGAAACCTATTTGAACCACGTCACTCGTTATGCCTGTGATTAAAAAGCAGGACACGTTTATGAGGGAGGCTATAACATCACATGAAAGACTATTAGCAACATTCTGATTTCTCGCGACAGGAATGTGTTATGAAGACCTCAAATACACATATATAATTTCAGTGGATGAAACCTGCCACGCTATCCACGAGGTGCTCAAAAATAATTTCTTAAAGGAGGGTCAAACGCTTTTTTCACATGAACTCTTTTATTTGTAAGTAAATAACGCACAGAAATACGAAACGGCGATTAATATACAGATTGAGCATCAGTAAAATCTGTTATGAATAATGCAAGTGTTGAGTCATTGCTGTCGACAGTTTCAACTGCTTGGTAGGACTCACTATACAGAACATTAAATGCAGCACTGACTTCGTGCATAGTACGGGTGGGTGTTAAGCAACCCATTTACGCCATGAGTAAAGCGTTATTAATTGATTTTTCTGCTACATGTTTTTGTTTTAAATCAGAAATGTGGCTCTGAGCACTATGGGACTTAACATCTATGGTCATCAGTCTCCTAGAACTTAGAACTACTTGAACCTAACTAACCTAAGGACATCACACAACACCCAGTCATCACGAGGCAGAGAAAATCCCTGACCACGTCGGGAATCGAACCCGGGCGCGGGAAGCGAGAATGCTACCGCACGACCACGAGCTGCGGACGTCAGAAATGTCTCACATTTTGGTAGCTACTGATTGCCCTAAAACGTTGTGTCTGCTTTCCTCTTCCTTTTGTTTCTTGAAGTACTAAATAATGACTTCTATCACTGAGTCGATGACAGTACCATCTCTTTCTGCAGTAGATGGTCTTTTTTTCTATCTTATAGAGACTACCTACAGGGTACTCCCCTATAGTGGTACTTGGAATACTGGTAAATTCCATATGTCTGTGATCGAGGTCCACATATGTAGTCGTAGGAAGATAGTGGCACCAGGACAAATGGTTCAAATGGCTCTGAGCACTATGCGACTTATCTTCCGAGGTCATCAATCGCCTAGAACTTAGAACTAATTAAACCTAACTAACCTAAGGACATCACACACATCCATGCCCGAGGCAGGATACGAACCTGCGACCGTAGCGGTCGCTCGGCTCCAGACTGTAGCGTCTAGAACCGCACGGCCATTCCGGCCGGCGCACCAGGACACTTCTGATATCAAACTGATATGCAAATTAATTAAATTTATCAAATAATCACGCCCCCTCCCCCGCCCTGACCATCCCCAACCACACCCACCCCAACCCGCACTCCTGAACTCACCTACCCCCAGACTTCATGTGTTTTTCTCAACATGTACATGGGCCCCAGTCCCCTCCCCCTCTCCACCATCCCCTTCCCCAATCTATTCTATTGAATGGAATTTTGAATTTTGGTGGGAGTTTGGAGTTTTGGTAGGAATTTCTTTGTTCCAGGGCTGTGCCGACATGCCCCCCCCCCCCCTCCCCGCCACCCGGCAATTGGCGGGAAATTAAAAATGGTGGTACCCTTTAAGGGACTCGAACCCTGGTCCTCCTGGAAGGGAGCCCAATTACACCCCCTAACGACACAATTATACAACCAGAGGCGCTTGAAATTGACAGTAGCCAACAGGAACGCAGCACCGATCACAATGGGGCAATAAGTCGGGCCCAACAGCTCTGCAACCTCAGTTGCAGCCAGTCAGTTACTCACTCACTCAGAATCAAGCGCCAGTCGAGATGGTCCAGCACCATCCAGCCACAGCAGCAACAGAACAGGAAGAAGCCACGGAAGAGTAAGTACCCCCTGCATAATGTCTATGTTTACTGCCATGCGAGGGTCCTTGTACTTCTATCATCGCTTGTAATGGTTTTTATTCTTTGCTTATCAGTGGATGCGACGTCCTCCAGCCTCTCAGGGACTGCTGCAGCGGTATGTCCCAGCCCGTCGGGACCCGCAGCAGTGGCGCACCTGGTCAGCTTGATGGAGCAGGACAGTTAGCTGCTATTGTCGGTTGAAAACACCCAATCAGCCCCTGACTCACTGAAGTGCACAGGGGGTCTTAATCAGCATGACGCAGGTCGATACTGGCCTCCATAATACGCGCAATCGCAGAATATTTCAGTGATACTGCATGGACAAATTGAGGATGTAGTGGATGAGAAGATACCAATTAAGCCCTGTGCACCACTATTCTTCTCTTCAATGTATAATTTAACCGCTAGTGGTTCTAAACGTTTACAAATTGGTATAGAAGCAACCACAGACAGTAACGTAAAGACTGAACAGACGGCTGCCTTGTGTTAAAGCTGTGTATGGAGACATTTCTGTGTATCTAAGTATGAACATTGTGCATGTAGACGACTTCGAACAATGGGTCAGATTGGTGCCAGTGAAAACTAATGTACTGCCAATAAGTTTGAGAGAAATATATGCTGAATTCTGTGCTTACAAGAAGAATTTATTTTCTATATTCTGTGCTGGCGTTAAGATAAAGGAAGAACCAGTTGATGTAGAGAATCCTGTGTATGATTACTGAATAAAAAAATGTATACAACTATGTATGTGCTTTTTTATTTATGACCTCTTGCTATATTGCAAGTTCCAAAACTATTGCCCCAGTATTTTCACTGGAAACATGCAACAGCTCAAAATTGCGTCATGTAACTAAATTCTCCATAAAAGCCCATAACACGCCAGTACCTGAAATGGTCGGTGTCATGGAATGGCATAGTATTTGTTATTTTCTTTAAAAACCCTTTGCACGCCAGTACCTGACGTAGTAGGCATCATGGCAGGATAGGTGAAGCATCAAGAATTTGTTGTTAAGCGACTGGAGCTGTGACGGCGTGCAAGAAGACCAGAAGAAGAGGAAGAAGAATGGCATACTCCTTCCCAACAACACACGTGCAATAGTTGCAGGGCCATACAACTGGGGCAGGACAGATGTTCTCTTGTCGCTGCTAACACATCTGGATGGAGTCCACTTTGAGCATATATGTGTATTTTCAAAAACACTGTTTCAGCCCAGATACCAAATATTACTGGAGATACCGCAGGGTGCAGATGGTGTGACATACACGACATTCAGTGAGAACAGTGATATCGCTCCACCGGAAAAAACAAAGCCAAACACAGTGTTCATATTTAATGCTATTGCTGTGGAAAACCAAGATCAAATTAGGCGATATTTCTGTTACGGTCGCCATATGGCTGTTGACGTATTTTATCTGGGTAAGACATATTGCAGAATCCCAAAACAGCTGGCGAGGGATAATAAAAACATAATTATAGCATTCAAACAGGACAATCTGAATTTAAAACACCTTTACCAGGCTCATGTATGAACTAACATGTCGTTCAATGATTTTGCAAAGATAAGTGCAGATTGCTGGAATCAATCACAGCATGGGTTTCTCGTTATTGATAAAACAAAAGAACTGAATGATGGCAGGTAAAGACGGAACATTCAGGATTTCCTATGTATGTAGCCATGCAAAGAGGTGAGAACATCCGTATACACATCACCATCGATAAATTCGCACACATGTCGAGAGCTCAGTTTGATAGAGTGGGTGTGCATCGACGCAGAAATTCAAACATTCGAACACAAAATTGGAGGTGTACGCAAGGAACCAGAGACGTATTGTCAAATCCGTATGAGGTTGAACAATGCACTGAATGATCGGGTTAATGCAATCGAGAAGAAAGTAAACGGCTTAACTGAAGGGGAAATAGCTGTTATTGAGAACTGGTTAACGCAATTGAAAAGAAAATAGGCGACTTAACTGAAGGGAAAATACCTGTTACCGAGAAGGGGGAGCAATATAAGAAGAAGAAGAGCTGATATATAATATCTCACGCTGCACAGATGTCCGATTAGTACAGATGGCGACTAAGCATAAAGTCATCGAGGGACGGAAGGCCGTTTGCGAGAAGTTAAGGTTGCTGGAGTTAGGGCATTTGAATTGCCGGCACGGTAGCTCAGCGTGTTCGGTCAGAGGGCCGATTGTTCTCTGTAATAAAAAAACTGAGTAAAGGAATCAACGATCAACTTGAACGGACGCCATGTGACGTCCGCACAGACCAAACGCAACGAACTATACGAAAAAAAAAAAGAAAAAAAAGAAGCGGGAAACCTTTAAACCAGCTACTCAATCTCTCGATGAACTCTCATCGAAATTCCACGACAACGACGACGACGCTATTGCCGATTTCATTAACGTCACAGCGACGCTAGGATAGACAAAACATTCGGTGTCCGTGGTGAGAAACCATACATGTTGGGCACACAGCCTAGAACTTTAAATGAAAAAACAATACAGATCGGAGATAAACAGTTTCAAAGAACACTTGGTCTACTGGACCTTATTTTCCTAAGACCCACAAAAACTGTAAATTATTCACCTATAGATCTAGAAATGTATAATGAAATATTGCTTCTAACTGATACGTTGTGATATACTGTAAGTTACGTGATTATTTCAATAAAGTAAAATTTATGTTGTTAGTGTATTCTTACACGCTATCCCTATGATTCTCTAGTAAGTAGCCGAAGTGAAAAGTTCCGAAATAAGTGAAAAGTATATATAGTGAAGGCTGTGTTCTTTGTTTGCATTTGGTTTCGTCACGTAAACAATACCAATACAGGTTATATCGTTTTTGTTTCTCCAGAAGTTTTGAATTAGTATCCGAACTTTAGGCCTAAACTTTCAAAGAAATTTAGTATATTAATTGAGTAGTCTAGGAAGTTATTGTTATTTTAACTTAGACTAAAACTCAAATTTGTTTGCCATGAGTGAGAAGTGTATGACTTGTGGTAGGATTGTTGGTTCCGAGGTGTGGTGAGAGGGTTGTTGCAGTTTCTTTCATGTGGGTGATAGTAGTGGCGTGGGAATGGGGGAAATAAACAAGGCTCATTGGTTGTGTAGGATTTGCTACAGAGACAGGAAGATAGTGGTATAGGAGGAGAAGATTGCTGCCCTTCAGGCAGAACTACATAAAGCGAAACAAGATCTGGAAAGGTTAAGTGGGAAGAAGGGAAAAAAGAGGTGGGAAGTGACAACAGGTTATAGAAGAAATAAGAATAGGATGTTCTCAGACAGTGTGGTTGTGAATGTGGAAAACAGGTTTGATCTGTTGTCACAGTTGGAAACTAATGAGCCACAAATAGATGTAGGAGTAGACAGGAGACAACAAACTTTCAAAAAGTGTTTGAAAAGTAAGAAGTCAGATAAAGCTGTGAAGAAGAAGAAGAAAGTTTTGTTGTTAGGTAGTTCACATGGTAGAGGTGTTGGCCAACTGTTGCAGGATGAACTAGAGTCAGGTTACCAGGTCACAAGTTTTTTTAAACCTAGTGCAAGTGTGGGTTAGGTGATAAAGGATGTAGGTTCACTTTGCAAAGACTTCCCAAAGAAAGATACCATGGTAATAGCAGATGGGGCAGGTAACAAATAGATAGGAACCCTAGTTATTCAATTAGGAGTGATATGGTAAAGATAGCTTCAGCAACGAGATATACTGGTGTTGGGCTTGTGTCTGCTCTGAGGCGCAATCACTGGCCTCATTTAAACTCTCCTGTTAGGAGAGTTAATTTAGAGGTGGAATGGCGGCTTGGATCAGATATGGGGTCTCATATCACTGCAGTTCCTGTTGACTCTATGAGCAGTTGGGACTATGCTAGGCATAGCCTTCAACAGGAAAGGGAAGGGAAAACTGTCTGGGCTAATAGCAAATAACTTACGGGGGGGGGGGGGGGCACAGTCATATGTGGTAAAGTACCAGTGATTACAAGTGACAGAGCAGCAGTTTTTTATGGTAGGAAGGGCAGAAACAAAAGATGTTCAGAGACAGGCTGAAAATGACATGCACATTGATAAAACAGGCAGCCAGAAAGCAAATTTTAATGTACACAATTCAAGCGGACAGCCTCTGATTGAAACTAGAGATACTCAAAAATTGGGAAAAATTAGGTTCATCCAGTTGTAATCCAGGCAGTGTACAAAATCAGTTATCGGTATAGCATCAGAATATCCGAGGACTAAGGAGTAAGCTTAATGAGTTGCTTATTTGTGTTGAAGAACTAGAGATGAGCAAACGAGTTGATATAATCTGCCTCTCTGAACATCATGTGACCACTGGTATACATATGTTAAATGTTACAGGATTCAAGTTAGCCTCTTACTTCTCTAGAGAAAATATGGGGAAAGCAGGAGTTTCCACATTTGTCAGAAATTTTTTTGATTTAAAGAATATTGATGTTAATAAATTTTGCCCAGAGCAGCACTTATAAGCTTCTGCAACAGAAGTAGTATTTTATAATAAGTCCTTTATAATAGTCGGTATATACAGATCACCTTCAGGAAATTTTAACCTTCTCAGAAGAAATCTGGAAGCTCTGCTGTCCCATCTCATGGCAAAAAACAAGGAAATAGTGGTTGCTGGTGATGTGGATTTATTGAGAAGCTATGTCAGCGAGCAATTATTGCAGTCAGAATTCAATTTAGTTCCTGCTGTAAACTTTGCTACTAGGATATGTAAAAGCTCTGAGACTGCTGTTGATAATATCTTTGTAGACAAAACTAGGGGGAAAAGTCATACCACAAAACCAATAGTAGATAAGCTATCTGATCATGACATGCAGCATCCTGTGTTAAATGGTGCAACTTGTCAGGATAAAAAAATTATTAAATCTGAGTACAGGAGGGTAATAAGCAAGCAAAAAAATGAGAAATTCAGGAAATTGCTCTAAGACATGAACTGGATAGATGTTTACAATACTCCTGACTTGTGGGACAAAAACAAAAAGGAGACTGTATCTACTATCTAGGAACAGCTCTGATGTTTGAATTGTAATGCATTACAAAGAATACATCAAAATACTGAAGCAAGTAATCCAGATATCGAAGCAGCTTTATTATGAGAAAAAGATAATTACATCAGGAAAAAAAACTGTATGGGATATAGTGAGGACAGAGACAGGTAGGATCAAAAAGGAAGAGGAACAGATAACTCTACAAATAAATGAGACTTTGGTAACAAGTGCATGTAGGGTTGCAAACATCTTAAACAAGTACTTCATTTCTGTTACTGACAGCTTGGGGTTATCTGGTTCTGCAAACAGTGCAATGGAGTATCTGAGACCAGGCTTTAAAAGTAACTCCAGTAAAATGCAAATGACACTCACATCTCCCAAAGAAGTAGCATCCATCACAAAATCCTTAAAATATTAGCATTCCATTGGGTATGATAACATATCAATGAAGTTAATCAAAGAGTGCATACACGAGTTGAGTTCTATCCTAAGTTATTTGTATAATCATTCTCTTATTAGCAGAACGTTTCCAGGCTGGCTAAAATATGATGATGTTAAGCCTCTTTACAAGAAGGGGGATAAATAGATACCTTCAAACTGTCGACCAATTTCACATTTGCCGGATTTCTCAAAAATACACTCCCGGAAATGGAAAAAAGAACACATTGACACCGGTGTGTCAG
Organism: Schistocerca americana; assembly: GCF_021461395.2. Lineage (NCBI taxonomy): Eukaryota > Metazoa > Arthropoda > Insecta > Orthoptera > Acrididae > Schistocerca > Schistocerca americana. Next base: position 404,934,762 of record NC_060130.1, read on the forward strand.
ACCCACCATACTTGCTCCGGACACTGCGAGAGGGCTGTACAAGCAATGATCACACGCACGGCACAGCGGACACACCAGGAACCGCGGTGTTGGCCGTCGAATGGCGCTAGCTGCGCAGCATTTGTGCACCGCCGCCGTCAGTGTCAGCCAGTTTGCCGTGGCATACGGAGCTCCATCGCAGTCTTTAACACTGGTAGCATGCCGCGACAGCGTGGACGTGAACCGTATGTGCAGTTGACGGACTTTGAGCGAGGGCGTATAGTGGGCATGCGGGAGGCCGGGTGGACGTACCGCTGAATTGCTCAACACGTGGGGCATGAGGTCTCCACAGTACATCGATGTTGTCGCCAGTGGTCGGCAGAAGGTGCACGTGCCCGTCGACCTGGGACCGGACCGCAGCGACGCACGGATGCACGCCAAGACCGTAGGATCCTACGCAATGCCGTAGGGGACCGCACCGCCACTTCCCAGCAAATTAGGGACACTGTTGCTCCTGGGGTATCGGCGAGGACCATTCGCAACCGTCTCCATGAAGCTGGGCTACGGTCCCGCACACCGTTAGGCCGTCTTCCGCTCACGCCCCAACATCGTGCAGCCCGCCTCCAGTGGTGTCGCGACAGGCGTGAATGGAGGGACGAATGGAGACGTGTCGTCTTCAGCGATGAGAGTCGCTTCTGCCTTGGTGCCAATGACGGTTGTATGCGTGTTTGGCGCCGTGCAGGTGAGCGCCACAATCAGGACTGCATACGACCGAGGCACACAGGGCCAACACCCGGCATCATGGTGTGGGGAGCGATCTCCTACACTGGCCGTACACCACTGGTGATCGTCGAGGGGACACTGAATAGTGCACGGTACATCCAAACCGTCATCGAACCCATCGTTCTACCATTCCTAGACCGGCAAGGGAACTTGCTGTTCCAACAGGACAATGCACGTCCGCATGTATCCCGTGCCACCCAACGTGCTCTAGAAGGTGTAAGTCAACTACCCTGGCCAGCAAGATCTCCGGATCTGTCCCCCATTGAGCATGTTTGGGACTGGATGAAGCGTCGTCTCACGCGGTCTGCACGTCCAGCACGAACGCTGGTCCAACTGAGGCGCCAGGTGGAAATGGCATGGCAAGCCGTTCCACAGGACTACATCCAGCATCTCTACGATCGTCTCCATGGGAGAATAGCAGCCTGCATTGCTGCGAAAGGTGGATATACACTGTACTAGTGTCGACATTGTGCATGCTCTGTTGCCTGTGTCTATGTGCCTGTGGTTCTGTCAGTGTGATCATGTGATGTATCTGACCCCAGGAATGTGTCAATAAAGTTTCCCCTTCCTGGGACAATGAATTCACGGTGTTCTTATTTCAATTTCCAGGAGTGTATTTGAAAAGGTTGTGTTCAAGTGTCTCCTTAAGCATCTGACTGCAAATAATATATTGTCGAAGTCGCAGTTTGGATTTCTTAAGGGTTCTGATAAAGAGAAACCATTAAAACGTTGTTTGAGATAAAGCACGGTTTAAAGAGAGTTTGAAAGACTTCTTGATATGAAATTCCTTCTACTCTATAGACGAATATCTTAACAGAAACTGTCAAGCCAACTTAAGTAAAAATGTCTGTAAGATTTCAATTTTGACTGCGCTTGGTCACAACAGTCAAGATTAAGTATTTTGTGTATGATAATTTATTAATAGTGCATAACAATGTTTCATTCTGACAGCGTGTTAATTCTGTAAATATTAGCTCTTCCAGTTTAACGCATTGCATTTCACTCATTTCGACAATCTCCTGACAAATGATCAGGGTAGTAAGTATTATATTGAAATGTTTTATGTTTTTATGCTATACTTTCTGACATGTTCCACACCCACGAGAATCATCTCATTTGTTAGGTCTATGGAACGAAAACTGAATCTAATCTCTAATCTAAGTATATATATTATAACGACCCCAATGAGCTAATAGACCAACTACGACTGCTTATGGCATCAGCTGCCGCTGGTAACAGTGTACAGCTCATTCCAATGAAGTTGTTTCAATAATTTCTGAGCTTAGACAGAGAAGCATCGTCGAGTAAGCATGGAGACTGTAGTTCGAGAACTGCACAAACCAGCACGCAAAACATACCGTCGAAGGTATGTTATGATTAAAGGTCTGGACGACCTGTGGCAGGCGGATCATGTCGCCATGAGGGAATATTCACGTGTGAATAACGGATTCAAATTTATTTTAATGGTCATTGATACTTATTCTAAATACGCCTGGTTGTTATCCGTGATAGCGAAAACAGGGAAGGTAGTCGTGCATGTGTTTGATGGATTGTTGCAGACGGGCTCGAATCGAAGCCCAGACAACCTTCAAGCAGATCACGGTGGTGAGTTTTACAATAGATATTTCAAGACTGTCATGGAGCTGTATGGAATACATCACTACTCGACGTTCACCCACCTGAAGGCGAGTATCGTGGAACGTCTGAACAGAACAGTGAAAAGCCAAATGTGGATGCAATTCAATCTTCGTGGCTCACACATGTGGACCGATATCCTCCCATAAATAATAGCACAGTATAATCGAACCAAACATCGCACAATAAAAATGAGACAAATCGCTGTTCGTGATAATAGACTTCTAGATACAGTATACAATCGCATTAAAATGTTAGACCCGCGCAAACAGGCTATTTAATGTAGGTGATTTAGTACGGATTTTAAAACACAAGACAGAATTTGAGAATTCACATACAGTATGACAAACTGGTAAACCAGGATATTCACAGTTTCCGAAGTGCAGGGAACGAATCATGGAACGTACCTCTTAAAGGACAGCAGTGGTACTGAAATTGCAGGATGCCTTAACACACAAGAGTTACAGAAAAGCTCGGAACCAGGTGTGTATCTCGTTGAGGTCATACAGCGTCGAGGGAATAGAGCGGCTTGGTTTTACCGCATCACAAAACACCTGGATTGACGCTAACGATTTGTTACATAACAGGCAGAGCAGACCACAAGCACCTCAGTAGTATAACATGCGTGATAGGAGACGCATTAGAGGAGGAGGCGGAATTCTCGCCAAATTATCAGTCGAATTACACACTCCTGGATATAACTACTGTGGACCTGGAAAAAAACTTAAAAAACTGTTGGCACTCGGTGAAAGTGGATAAATGTACTCGACGAAGCGTGTATGGAACTGGACATCGCTTACCCAGCAAAGAAAGATCGTCACACGGCCGATCGAATTTTAGCTGATAAAACTAAGGCAATACTGCGGGAAGGGACATTGGTATAGGTCAACGGACTGCAGCATTTGCAGTTGAAAAAAAAAAAAAAAAACTATGCGTGGTAAAGTTAAGTTGGGTTTGGGTGTGAAGAAGTTATGAGAGCTGCACATAGGGCCCTAATAAGGAAGCAGAGTGCATGAAAAACTGTATCCTGACAGCGGCGCATGCAGCTAAAAGCGCCCTGAAGCAGAAAGGAGAAAGAAAAAATATCGAGTAAACCACCCATGGTTCTACCAGTACCCAAAACGTCGGGCGGAATTACTCCCCTTCCTCATTCCTGCCCTAGCCGGTCCCTCAGCAGTGGGTTCACTGCTGGGGGTGCTGCGGCAATTGTCAGGACAGTCAAGAATCGACAAAACACTCAGGAGCAACTGCAGGAGGCAAGAAGACATAACCGCATGATGGAGGCAGCAGCCATCGGAAATGGTTATACTTGGAACCATACAAGAAAGGACTAGGTCTCTTCATAATCAAAAAAATTCCCCCTAGCAGTCCTACCAGACAGGGTGCTTACAAATACAGATCTGCTTATGTTTGTTACGAAGAAATTCAACATTCTGGGATTCCGAGGTGTGTTTATGCGGAATACATTACCGAAGAGTATGTGGAAATCAGGAGAATGCGGAATTGTGAATCTGAATGAAGCAGGAGTACCTGCCAACTCACTGGGTAGCATTTATTAAAAAAAAAGAAATACAAATGACGTCTAATATTTCGACTAGTTCGGCTACCTGCAACCCCCAGAAGAATTACAACGATACTTCGCAGGCAGAAGACATGTGTTCTACAATTTTCGCGCTTCCCGCGCCCGGGTTCCCGGATTCGATTCCCGGCGGGGTCAGGGATTTTCTCTGCCTCGTGATGACTGGGTGTTGTGTGGTGTCCTTAGGTTAGTTAGGTTTAAGTAGTTCTAAGTTCTAGGGGACTGATGACCATAGATGTTAAGTCCCATAGTGCTCAGAGCCATTTTTTTACAATTTTCGACGCTTCCAAGACTTTAATGCATTCCTGTGTGGTCAACTATGCATCATGTTCCTCCCGACGTTTACAAATGATATTTAAGGACGGCTATGAAGCACCTATTCACCAGTCGATGTTTAGATGCAATGTCGTAGACTCTGATTTTAAAAGAACGATCGTCTAAACTACGTGCTAAATACTTCGCACCAGTTGATTTAAGCGTTGGAGATTGGAGCATCGCACTGATTGGACTGGAGACATACAACACCATCCCAAATATTACAGAGGCTAACAATAAAATGCATCTGGAAACTAATGGTAAAACCGAATTTGTGGAAATTGAACCTGGTGCCATCGATATTGACGATTTAAACGAGGTTTTAAAACAGTCTGTAAAAGGGATTGAGCTCCGTGTAAACATCAGTACATTTAAATCTGAAATAAGGACGTTGAATGCATCGATTGAATTTAAGCAGAAAGGTTCAATAGATCCACTACTGGGTTTCACAATGGGACAGGTTTTGAGAACGGATCCCAATAAAGTTTACAAATCTGATCAGACAGTGGATATTCTCCCTGTCCGTACAATCCGTCTGGAGTGTAACGTTGCAACGAACTCATATCTCAATGATAGAATGGTTCATTCAATTTAAGGATTTCAAATGGTTCAAATGGCTCTGAGCACTATGGGACTTAACATCTGTGGTCATCAGTCCCCTACAACTTAGAACTACTTAAACCTAACTAACCTAAGGACATCACACACATCCATGCCCGAGGCAGGATTCGAACCTGCGACCGTAGCAGTCTCGCGGTTCTGGACTGAGCGCCTAGAACCGCTAGACCACCGCGGCCGGCAGTTAAGGATTCTTCCCATCAGTTGGAACAGGGTATACGATTCTTGAGACTCCTACCAACGCTATATCCCTTGCAGTGACGGTTCAGACAATGGACTATCTGGAGCTGCGTATTATGAATCAAAATAACCAACTTGTTGACTTTCGTGGTGAGGAAATCATTGTACGATTACATCTAAGACAAGATGGGCGTAAGGTATAAAACCAGCGCACACAGCGCACAGCACAGCACTTCGCAGCAGAACACCAAGGTGCAGACTACAAGTTTCTTAAATCAGTTGGCCTTATACCTTGCAATGACGTCGCTCAATATATCTCACCCAGAGGAATATGGTGAGCGAATCATACGCCAGGAATACTTCTCAGATAAACCTTATGCTTCAGCGACATTTAACAAGAACGATGACATTAGGATTGTCATTCAGCATCAAGACGCTTTAACTCTTCCATGCAAGAGTTTCGTATATTTCGATGAGTCCTTTAAGAAAATGGATGGTAGTCATACAGCGGGATCAAGGCTTACACGTAATACTTTGCCATTCCTGTTCCAGGAAATACGAAATGAACTTAATGGGCCAGAGATTGATCGTACACGTAAGGTTGCCATAGCATCAACCCTTAAATCATATGTCTCATCATCACCCTCGGATTTGAAAGGATTAGAAAATGCAGGATGTTTCATAGACGAGCCACCGGGCAGAATAGCAGAAAGTACTGCCGATTTACTGCATGCATACCTCTAAAAATGCTTATGGGGTACTTTGAGGACACGCAGCGAATTATTATGAATGCTAAACAGGAGCTTATTCTGGTACAGAGCGCAACGGATAGCAACTCATACATTCAAGGAGCTCAAGAGGAGAATCAGATCATCAATAAAATTATATGGAAAATGCCGCACACACTGTGGCAGATAAGGAGTATTTGAAGATTTTAAAAGTTCTGAATACAGGTACGTATCTGCTATTAACTTTCAGCTAATGAGAGATTTTTGAGTACCTACTGCTGCCGACCGCGAACAGACAAACATGGGCTATTAAAACCTCGGTGCATCTGGAAATACCACGATTCATTATACAGTACTTGCATTCCAGACCAATAGAAGGGAGAATTTAGCAAATAATTTCATCATATTTGACAACTGTAATTCAACTAATGCCAGTGTCTACTTGAATTCCGAATTCTATCCGTATCTCAATTTACTGCTACAGTGAGCTCAGAATGTATACAGTCTAGCATTTGCATTGTATGCAATGTTCCGTGCTTCTTATTGAGAAGATGTTGAAGAGAAAGGATGCCTACGCTGATAGACTGTTCTAAGCAGAATGAGATAATTAAATCAGTACCAATAGATATACGAATCGAATTTGAATCTTCATCAAATTTCCCAGAACACACTGCAGTCTATGCTGTAGTTCTACATACCGAGCGGGGTGGCGCAGTGGTTAGACACTGGACTCGCATTCGGGAGGGCGACGGTTCAATCCCGCGTCCGGCCATCCTGATTTAGGTTTTCCGTGATTTCCCTAAATCGCTCCAGGCAAATGCCGGGATGGTTCCTTTCAAAGGGCACGGCCGACTTCCTTCCCCGTCCTTCCCTAATCCGATGAGACCGATGACCTCGCTGTCTGGTCTCCTTCCCCAGAACAACCAACCAACCAACCATCTATATTTGCAGTTCCTTCGGTCAGTAAAACCTCCTTCACTGTTTTTAATTTGACGCGTCCCTTATGCTAAGTCATTTTTGGAGACTAGATATTGTTGGACTAAATTTACTTCCTCCAGAATTATGTGCTAAAATATTGTTATTTGCACTATTTACTGCGATATTACGGATAAACTAGATTTAGACGATTTGTTAACTACTATTATTTTGTGACACGGAAAGCGCGTCAGAGTTTCTAGCTTTCGCAAATGACTTTTTTACTGAAAATATTTAATTTAAAAATAGTATTTTCTGAATCATTTTGAATTGTGTTTACAAGTGGGGAGGACTCTTTTCTGAACAACCATCCACTCATAAAATATGAGCCAGTGGGCCGATAAGTTGTGCTTGTAGCAAGGGAACATTCCCAGGTGTCACTAAACGATCTTGATGAAACTTGGCGGGTGTATAGAGGGAACTTGTAGAGTTTGTTTCACTTTTAAGGAGTAAAACACACCCCGAAATATAATTTGTTGTATTAGGTCTGGAGGGAATATCTTCGAAATAATGATGCATAAAAAGTGTTTCTCATATAAAAGTTAATATGTAATTAACTTTCTTGAAAACTTTATAATCTAATTTTATAATAATTTGAAATTTTGCAAAATACTCCACCACCCTTAATTAATTTTGAGAAATGAACATTTTGTTGTTGTTTGCTTACAGGCTATATACATCCATTTGTAATCGAGCTGATTTCTGAAATACTATTTTTGGAAAATAAGCTGTACACAATGTGCTGTGAGAGTATTTTCAACACACCTAATCAAAATACTTGAACATTCATTATTAGTCTAGTTCTTTATTTTACTTATATTTGTTTTATGCTTTAAACTGTTATTTCACGTTTCACGCTCAGTTCTCAGCAGCACTCGTCACAGCAGAAAATTCTACTCCATCAATGAGATTTCAGGCCCCGATGACCAGCAAAGATGTGTCCCGAGACGTCCTGGACAGCGTTACGCCCCGTTTTGTTGTCCCTCATGACAAGCCGTTCTGGGTTTAAATTTCAGCAAGACAATGCGCACCCGCAAACGGCGAGTGCTTATACTGCTCGTCTTCATGCTTGCCAAACTCTACCTTGGTCAGCAAGGTCGCCAGGCCTCTCTCCAATTGAGAACGTTTGGAGCAATATGGGCAATCTCCTCCAACCAGCTCGTGATTTTGACAATCTAAAGCGCCAATCGGATAGAATTTGGCACAATATCCCTGAGGTGGATATCGAACAACTCTGTCAGTCAATGACAAGCGGAATAACTGCTTGCGTAACAGACAGAGGTGGCCCAGCACGTTATTGACTTGCTAAATTTGGGAAGCTCTTTCTCGTGAATAAATCATCCAAATTTCTAACATTGTAATCATTTGTTTGTTTGTCCATGTACGTCACATCAATCGATTCCGTCATATTCGCATAATTCCTTCGTGGTGTGTCGTTCTTTTGTTTTAATGTGTATATCAGAATACCATGGTAGTGACAGCAAGTGATAAGCATTTCATTTACAAATACAGACATGATCAAGCAACAAAAAGTTTCTTAAACGAGCTACCAAAAATGGTTCAAATGGCTCTGAGCACTATGGGACTTAACTTCTAAGGTCATCAGTCCCCTAGAACTTAGAACTACTTAAACTTAACTAACCCAAGGACATCACACACATCCATGCCCGAGGCAGGATTCGAACCTGCGACCGTAACGGTCGCGCGGTTCCAGACTATAGCGCCTTTAACCGCTTGGCCAAAACGAGCTACCAAATTCAGCTGAGGAAATAAAAGTAATTCAAATTTTTTAAAAATCGTTTAGAACGTAACCCAGATTTCTTTTACTGTACACTGATTTATATACATTGCAGCTGAGCGCTGACTTAATGTAGCATGGTAAATGGTCTCAAAACACAGATGTTTCATCTATATTACTCAGTCTGCCTATAAAACTATGTGACGTACCTCTACTCTCAGCTGAAAATTATCAGCTGTAATTGATGTAACAATAACATACTTTTCATAATAACGTTGATATGCAATTTTAGGTAACAATTTTCACATAAGGATTTCACAGTTTTCAGGTTCAGTGTACTGTGAGAGTGGGGTACTATAGAGAATGATTTTGAAAAGAGATGGAAGTTTCCGCCCTTTCTTGGCTGCATTAAAGAAAGACATGTAAATATTGCTGCTCCAGCTGGAAGTCGTCCATTTTAATTTACTTGCAGACATTCACACAGTATGGTCCTATGTGCAATAGCTGATGGAAACTGCAGATTTATTCTGTTCGATTTCGGCGCAAAGGGCAGAATATCGGAGGTAGGTGTTCTTCAGAACATAGAATTTTTTAGGGAACTACAGAGCAAATTATTGAACATTCCAGGAGAGACAAAAGTCGTGAAAAGTTCAGGAAAACTGATATATGTGTTCATAGGGTTGGTTGGTCGGTTTGGGGGAAGGGAACCAAACAGGGAGGTTATGGGTCCCATCGGATTAGGGAAGGATGGGGAAGGAAATCAGCCGTGCTCTTCCAAAGGAACCATCCCGGCATTTGCCTGGAGTGATTTAGGGAAATCCCGGAAAGCCTAAATCAGGATGGCCGGACGCGGTTTCGAACCGTCGTCCTCCTGAATGCGAGTCCAGTGTGTGTGTCCATAGGGGACTATGCATTTCCTTAGAGGGCTGATACGCTAAAACCATTACGACAAAGTGACTAGAAAGCATGGAAAAAATTTACAGCGCATTATTGACAACGCTTTTGGAATCTTGAAAGCACGCTTTAGGATTTTTCACATCGCTGTGAATTTAGAAGTAGACCGTAACGATAAGGTAGTAAAAGCAGCAGCTGTCTTACATAATTAAACTGACAAAAAATATCGCAACATCAGAACATAGCAGATTAACACTGCAATACCCCAAGTTGATGTAAGCATTGCAGATGTGAAATGCTGGCACATTACGAACCGGTGAAACCTCCAGAATGTTGAACGCAAGCATGCAAACGTGCGTGCATTGTGTCGTACAGGTGCCGGATGTCGGTTTGTGGGCTGGAGTGCATTGTCTGTTGCACAAGGTCGGTCAATATATGTACGGTTAGCGCTGGTTATGGATGACGCTGGAGTTGTCATCTAATGATGTCCCATATGTGCTCGACTGGAGACAGATCGGGTGATCGAGTAGGCCAAGGCAACATGTTGACGCACTATGGAGAATATTGGTTTACAACAGCGGTATGTGGGCGAGCGTTATCCTGTTGGAAAACAAGCTGGAATGCTGTTCATTAATGGCAGTACAATATGTCGAATCACCAGACCGACGAACAAATTTATAGCGACAGTGCGTGGGATAACCACGAGAGTGCTCCTGCTGTCATACGAAATCGCACTTCAGGCCGAAATCGTACTCCAGACCATAACTCCAGGTGTGGGTTCAGTGTGTCTAGCAAGCAGACAGGTTAGTTGCATGCCCTCAATTACCCTCCTTCTAACCAACACACGGCCATCACTGGCGCCAAGGCAGAACCAGCTTTTATCAGAAAACACAACAGACCTCCACCCTGCCCTCCAATGAGCTCTCGCTTGACACCACTGACGTCGCAAATGGCGGTGGTTAGCGGTCAGTGGAATGCACGATACAGGGCGTCTGGCTCCGAGTGCTGCCAACTGCTGCTCAAATAGCTGCTGCAGGTGCAGCACAACGCGCAATAGCCATGCACTGAACACGATGGTCTTCCCTCTCGGTAGTGCCACGTGGCCGTCCAGAGCTCGGTCATCTTGTGACAGTAAATTCTCGTTACCATCGTTGCCAACAATTACGTCCAGTGACTACTTTACTGCCAAGTCTTTCTGCAATATCACAGAAGGAATATCTAGCTTCTCGTAGCTCCATTACACGACCTCGTTCAAACTCAGTGAAGTGTTGATAATGACGTCTTTTTCACCTTAATGGCATTTTTAACTGACATCAACTCATCACGCCCAGTCTCAAAGGTTACTAGCGTTCACGATGGTTACAGCATGTATTTAATGCAAATGAGATTTTCACCAATAGTGACGCTACAAGCGCCACTCTTATGCGACTGGCTTTAAATTTGAATAGACATCATTTTTCAGACGTAGAAACACGGCTACCAACTTCCGTTTATGACGCACAACTCCTCCTTTGTTTTGCAATCTTTTCCGTCGGTGTATTTAATGACCATTGTGAGTCAAACTTACACTCCGTGTGGTTCTCTCGATTGTGGGGCATAGAACATGGCATGTTCCATGATGGATTCACCTCAGATAGTTCCAGTATGCTTGCGATTTTTTTCCGTCAGTGTATTTAACGACCACTGTTGGTCAAACGTATACTCCGTGTGCTTCTCTCGGTTGTGGAGCATAGAACATGGCATGTTCCATGACGTATTAACCCCAGATAGTTCCAGTATGCTACTATTACAAACGTCCACCGCTGTAAATACACTACTGGCCATTAAAATTGCTACACCACGAAGATGACGTGCTACAGACGCGAAATTTAACCGACAGGTAGAACATGCTGTGATATGCAAATGATTGGCTTTTCAGAGCTTTCACACAAGGTTGGCGCCGGTGGCGTCACCTACAACATGCTGACATGAGGAAAGCGTCCAACCGATTTCACATACACAAACAGCAGTTGACCGGCGTTGCCTGGTGAAACGGTGTTGCGATGCCTCGTCTAAGGAGGAGAAATGCATACCATCATGTTTGCGACTTTGATAAAGGTCGGATTGTAGCCTATCGCGAATGTGGTTTATCGTATCGCGACATTGCTGCTCGCGTTGGTCGAGATCCAATGACTGTTAGCAGAATATGGAATCGGTGGGTTCATGAGGGTAATACGGAACGCCGTACTGGATCCCAACGGCCTCGTATCACTAGCAGTCGAGGTGACAGGCATCTTATCCACATGGCTGTAACGCATCGTGCAGCCACGTCTCGATCCCTGAGTCAACAGATGGGGACGTCTGCAAGACAACAACCATCAGCACGAACAGTTCGTCGACGTTTGCAGCAGCGTGGACTATCAGCTCGGAGACCATGGCTGCAGTTACCCTTGACGCTGCATCACAGACAGGAGTACCTGCGATGGTGTACTCAACGACGATCCTGGGCGCACGAAAGTTAAAACGCCATTTTTTCGGAAGAATCCAGGTTCTGTTTACAGCATCATGATGGTCGCATCCGTGTTTGGCGACATCGCGGTGAACGCACATTGGAAGCGTGTATTCGCCATCGCTGTACTGGCCTATCACACGGCGTGATGGTATGGGGTGCCATTGGTTACACGTCTCGGTCACCCCTTTTTCGCACTGACGGCACTTTGAATAGTGGACGTTACATTTCAGATGTGTTACGACCCGTGACTCTACCCTTCATTCGATCCCTGCGAAACCCTACATTTCAGCAGGATAATGCACGACCGTATATTGCAGGTCTTGTACGGGCCTTTCTGGATACAGAAAATGTTCGACTGCTGCGCGGCCAGCACATTCGCCAGATCTCTCACCAACTGAAAACGTCTGGTCAATGGTGGCCGAGCAATTGGCTCGTCACAATACGCCAGTCACTACTCTTGATGAACTGTGGTATCGTGTTGAAGCTGCATGGGCAGCTGTACCTGTACACGCCACCCAAGCTCTGTTTGACTGAATGGCCAGGCGTATGAAGGCCGTTGTAAAGGCCAGAGGTGGTTGTTCTGGGTACTGATTTCTCAGGATCTATACTCCCAAATTGCGTGAAAATGTAATCACATGTCAGTTCTAGTATAATATATTTGTCCAATGAATTCCAGTTCATCATCTGCCTTTCTTCTTGGTGTAGCAATTTTAAAGGCCAGTAGTGTATTCCACTTGATGCTTAGTGTGTGACAGAAGAGTTCACGAACTATTTTGTAGATGAAGGACGATTTCCATGATAACAAAATTTTGTGGATTAACAGAATGAAAATAATTAAATGAAAACTACATGTCTTTAAGTACTGTATAAACAAAAAAGGCAGCCGGCCGGTGTGGTCGAACGGTTTTAGGCGCTCCAGTCTGGAACCACGAGACCGCTACGGTCGCAGGTTCGAATCCTACCTCGGGCATGGGTGTGTGCGATGCCCTTAGGTTAGCTATGTTTAAGTAGTTCTAAGTTCTAGGGGACTGATGACCTCAGACGTTAAGTGCCATAGTGCTCAGAACCATTTGAACCAAAAAAGGCAAATATTTTAGCTCTAATAGCATTACTGAAACTAAATACTACTGACAACCTATCCCACTTACCTCTGTTCCCTCTAAATTAGCTGAAGAGCATCTGGGAGTCTCCTGTTAACTCAAGAACCGAAACAAACTGAAATGCCATAATACTAGTGTACATATTTCATCAGCAACAGCCGCTGATTTATTTTTTGCTTTCCAATTTCTTTTTCTCTCTTCTGTAATGGGCTCTTGACGAATTTATTATTTGTATGACTGTTTCTCTGGATACTGCAGGTTCTATTGCTTTGCACTTCTCAAGGAGTACTTCATACGCAGCGACCCTCTTCCCTTTGTCGTGGTACTCTTTTGTTTTAACGTTCCATAAGCTTGGTTGCTTTTCATATGTACAAATAAACTCCTCCAGCAAATCCCAATTGATATTTTTCAGATCAGACACGGTGACTATGAAACACACTACGGTATACGTGCCACACAGATGGTCTCAAAACTGATGAATGCTTGCACGAGGAAAATGAGAACTTGTAGTTGTCTCTTGGCTATCAGTGGTTCGACAGGAGCTGATATTTCGTGTAGTCGTCTACATGTTTGTTTAAAAAATTTCGAGAATCATAGGAAACATTTGTCCAGCCACACATTAGAGTCGGGAGAAACAAGAGTCAGCGCATTATTGTTTAAACTATCACACACAGTAGGCTCGTCAGCTTGGGGTGAATTAGGACCAGCATGAACAGACATCTCATTAATGTTGACGACATCTAGCATAGGACCAGGGGTTGCAGTACAAACTGAAACTGCAGACCGGAAAAATGATTCTGTGACTCAGTTTTCTGAGGTTCTCTTGCATGATGACAATGGCCACTGATTTGTCAGTTAGACAAAAAAGAAATATTTATAAGGGTGTATGGGTCGCATTTACTTCGAGGAGAAATGATAGCTCGTAAGTGGAAAGAAACTATCAGCAAGCAACACAATGTACCTTTTTGTTCAGATAATTCAGTTTTAATTTAACTACACGGAATTAAATGAATCTAAAACATAAGTCACGTTTATTGTAAATTGTCTGCAGCTCACGACTCACTTCACCGAATACAAATTAAGGAGTAAATGACATGACGAATCAGTTAAATGTCCAAGAAACAACAAAAGCAATAACTTACAAGACCCACAAAATCAAAATTAATACATACAACATCAAGTGGCTTATAAAAAATACAAAATTAACAGAACACAGAATCAGGGAGGGTTACTGCAACTGAGGAACGCATAACAGACTGTCTAGTGATTCATAGGAACTGACGAGAAGACAATCGCTGAAGCACTGGAGCGGAGATGGCACCCCTTCTGTTGCTACTCCCTAGTATTTAAAGGAATTCTACACTTCAGCTCGCACATTTATTCACATCGTCCATTACAGTTAGAGTATATACATACACGTGCTACAAATTTCAGCATAGTCTACAGTTTCTTATAATACGCAAATTAAGCGTAAAAGTCTCTTATTCTCCTGCATTCTCCCCACCCTGGTCTGCCTAAAGAGGGTTGACCAGCTGGACCGGTGGACAGATCTTTGTTTCATCCAGCTGCCAGGGAATGATGTATCTTGTTCTGTCGTCTCTGCCATGCCGCACCTTTTCCACCACTGCTCTCTTCCACAAGTGTCGAGGTCTGATATCCTCCAGATGTACAACGACTTCTCGAATTCTTGGTTTTCTTCTTGAGGGATATCCTTTCACCTCGCTGTAACATTTTAGTATCAACTATGCCAAATTTCCATATTGATCGTTTGTCTTAGTCGGAAGTTCATGTCAAGATCCCCCCTAGTTGCTGGTCCTGGCCCACATGGAATGTTTACTAGTCTGTCGCCACTTTGAAAGCGGACTGGCGTCGTACCATATCACTCTCTGCTTGAGTGTAGGGCCTTGAATTTATTGTAGCTTCTATTCTTATCAAAATGATGTTTAGGCTCTCTTCGTTCACCTGAGAGCGACCACACACCTTTCTCAAGTAACACTTGACAGAGCCTATCAGCAGTTCCCACCAACCTTCCAACCATGCCGCCCATAGTGGTATGTACTTCCAAGTCATTCCATGGTGGTCACAGTAGTACTGTATGTCAGTGTGCTGTACAGTTTTGAAGATCTCAAACAGATCTGTCTTGGCTGCATGGAATGTCGTAGCATTGTCTGAGTAAACAGTGAGCAGTAGGCTTCTGCATCCCGCAAAGGATTGTATGGCCATTAGAAATCTGTTTGTGGTCACACAGATGACAAGCTCAATATGAATTGCACATGTAGTGGCGCATATGAAAAGGTACATGTTGGATTTCTTGGTCTGGTGCACAATTTTAAGACATAATGGTCCAGCGAAATCAATGCCTGTTACTGCAAACGATCTACCATGGTTGAATTCTGTCCAGTGGCAGCGGAGCCTACATTTCTTCATGTGAGTGAGTATTGTATTGCAAGGCAAGCAAGAGTGAAGAACTCTCCAAACAGCTTGTTGTCCTTGAAAAATCGAACATTCCTCATACAGTTCTCCTAGTGCAATGATACACTTTTATATGAGTGTGTTTGATGAGAAGCTCCATGAAATGATGATGTCCATCCATGGTAATATGAAGCCATTCTGAGTTGAACAGTGCAGCACATAGCAACCTACCACCGAACCGAATCACGACATCGCATAGGAAAGGATTGTATCAAAGAGTCTTTGATGCTTTGAGTAACTGTTGTCCCTTGTGTAGTGCAGATAGTTTGGCAGTGAGTAGCTCCTCTTGAACTCTTCTGCTCAAGTATGTACAGGTGTTCTGTAATTCCAGGGTACTCTAAACTGTTATATTTCCAGCCTTGTTCTTCTTGATATCAAGAAATCGAAACACAAGGCAGTTACGTGCAGCGGTCGCCGGTATGAACTGAATTTTGCCATGTTGCATTGAGGTCCAGTGATGGTGATCGGAATGACAGTTACTCGGGTTTTGGCTTCTAGCACTGATTTAGGTGGATCTGGGGTGTCCAGTAGCTATGACTCCTTGTCTTCTGAAAGCCGTTATGTGCCATACCACTAGGTGCCAAGTGTTACGGTAAAATCTGTTTCTAGTTCCCATATGATGCGATCTGCAGGATTTTGACTTGCAGGGTAGTGTCTCCATTGGCTGGGTGCAGTGTTGCTCAATATCTATGTCACCCTGTTACAGATGAAGGTTTCCTATTTTCTTGAATCCTTCTGTGCACACTCCAACATGACTGCTGAATCGCTCCACGAAGTAGCTTCGTTGACATCAAGCCCTCTTTTCTGGCAAAATTGACGAAGGAGTAGTGAGCAGACCAGTGCGGCAAGCAGTTCCGATATAGGTGAGGTTATCTTCTTGATTGGTGTCAGTCTGTTCTTGCTGTAAACGATATGTGCTGTGTAAGCAGTTTCAGCAATTGTCTCTACATACAAAACATTAGCTTTTTCAGATGCATTGCAGAACACGTCTACTTCTGCAGAATCACTTGTACCTGTCATATCTATCCATCTGGGAATGCACAACGATGACAAGTAATGAAGCTTTGAGACTAAAAAGTACCAATTACGTTCAAGAACTGTGGCAAAGCCTCCTACCATGGAAAACCTCTTTGTCACATTTCTTGGAAGATTAGTTTAGCAGCAATCTCAATGGATGTAAACAGGCCAAAGGGGTCATAAAACAGTGTGGCTACTCAAATAATGTTTCTCTTAGTTGCCAGTTGATCAGTCAGTTCTACAGCTTTTGGTAGTCGGTGGAGAGAGAGTCATATTCAGTATTCCAGTTGATTCCCAATGACTTGCGCTGTGGGATCGGTTGCAATGCCTTTGGCATGCCATATTGCCTTCAGTTCTTTCGAATTAGTCGCCCATTTGGAAAGTGGAAGGCTTGTCTGTAGGAACAGTGCTGTTATTTCACGATAAACCGTTGCAGCATCATCTCCCACATTAGCTACCAATTTGTTCATGAATATAATAGAACTGTCAGTGAGTGCTGACACTCGTGGGTATTTGTCACTGTTTAGTATTGCTAGCTCCCTTATGACTGCTGACAAAAGGAATTGGCTTGGCACAAGTCCAGACACCAAATGTTTGAAGCTGTGCGTTATCAAATCATCAATGATGGTGTAAGTACCAGTCTCAGTGTTTTCAATAGGACACCAAAAGAATCTAGTCATATCTTTGTTCTCTTTGCTCAAGGACAGCTGTAAGAAGGCTTGGTCCACATCACTCACTAGTCCCGTCGGAAGTTTGCAGAATTGTAGCAAGATTGCTAGTATGTCTGGCAGTATATTTGGTCCTGTTTTGACGGCGTCATTCAAGGGTGGTGAGTCTGGTCGGTGTGATCATGCATCAAACACCATCCTGTATCTTACGCTTCCAAGGCTGCATTTCTTTACTATTTGGTGTGGCAGGTAAAATACTTTTCGAACCGTATAGTCCTCTTGTGCCACTTCTACCTTCTCTCTTTTAATGTAGTTTGACACTGTCTCATGATAAATGAGCTTCAGTTCTTTGTTCCATTGCTACGTATTTTGCAAGGATCGAAACTGCTTCAGCACCAAACAGTGGTACGCTTGATGCAGGGAAGTATATCCTTCCTCTGAAACAGGCATACAACTCTGAGCTCATTTTCCACGTCGTATGACTCTTAGAACTCTTGGAAGACAGAATAGCGGGTTGGTGTCAATAAGCGCTCTTGATGCTGCGTTACTCCAGTTGTTTACAAGTCCAAAAAACGGCTCCCTGACTCATCAGACATTTCATTGAAGCTGCCCTGAATCAAGTCAACGGTGACCTTGTTCACAGCAGTACCAGTTCTATTTCCACTAAGATCGTATCCGAAGATTGTGGTAAGAAGAAATAATGAAAGTGATACTTTAAATGGTTGTTTCAAGGTTGCAGTTTTCCAATGGTAATCCACTCCAATCAGAACTTCAGTAGGAAGATCTGCAGTGTCTCCTCTCGGATCTGCCAGCGCATACTCTCCCTCAAGGCCTTATCTGCTACATCTTGTGGTATTCTCGGCTGAAGTGCGAGCTGGTTGCTGCTTTCGTAAGCTTTAACTGATTCGTGGGACTTGGTGCAAAATCCCATCATATCAAAATGAAATTCCTCCTTGAGAGCGACGAAGTGCAGGATGAATC
Source organism: Schistocerca americana (assembly GCF_021461395.2). NCBI lineage: Eukaryota > Metazoa > Arthropoda > Insecta > Orthoptera > Acrididae > Schistocerca > Schistocerca americana. The sequence goes on from NC_060130.1 coordinate 404,952,915, forward strand.
AAATGTCATATCCAGAGTTGTTGTTCCAGTGGCACTAAGTTGGAGAGATTCGATCAGAGGTTGGTGGATACACTTGACAGACTCCCCCTGTCTAGGATAAAACGTGTCAACTTGTTCCAACTGGCTGGTCCTCCGACACACGAGCAGTTTGCAAGTATGTGAAGTTGTAAGTCGTCTTTTCAATATAGCTCACTCTTGTGACGCGGTTATAACAGATGTAAATGTGGCGCTCATTCTTATATTTCCCACAAGTTGTCTTTCCCCATTTAAAGCACTAATTATTGTTGTGGCTACGTCTAAAGGTGCATTTATGATCTGCCACCTCGTTGTTCGCTGACATTGCCTGGCGATGATGAAACAAGTCCACTGAGTCTTATCAGCGCATTTAATCTGCCCCTTCGCTGCTTGCAGTACTGCTTGCTACGACCTTGCCAGGAGATGATATCAAGCTGGTTTGTGATTTGCACATTTCCTGAAACTTGAGTCGTGATAGGCTGCTTCAGAGTCACTCTACCAGAGCAGTCTTCGACTGTTTCACGTTGTGCACTTTCTCACACAGAGTGCACTCACTTTCAAGTCTCGATCTACCTCTATACTCCTCAACTTTCTGTGAAGTGTGTGGCCGGAGGCACTTTCCATTATTCCGCGTAAGAGGGTGTGCTGAAAAGTAATGTCTTCGAATTCTTTATGTGATGACCCTTAAACCTTTTTAAATAAAACAAACATTATGAAAATTCTAAATCTTTATTCTTCATGTTTACATATCTGCAACACACTGCCACAAGAGGGCTCGGAATTGTAGCGTGTAACATAGCCGTGTGTAACTCAACTATGACGGTGGGAGAGGAATAGCTTGCTGTAATCCAGTTTCGAATTCGAGGAGCTCGTCCACACGTGGAGCACCGTCTCCTTCAGCATGACAATGCCAGACCACACACAATCGCTGTGACGTTTGCAACAATCCAACGCCTTGTGTGTTCACTGCCGTCTATCATCGTACATAGAGTCCCGACTTGGCCCCATCCGATTTTCACCTGTCTTCAAAGCTTAATGGCTCTAAGCACTATGGGACTTAACATCTGAGGTCATCAGTCCCATATACTTAGAACTACTTGAACCTAACTAACCTAAGGACATGACACACATCCATACCCGAGGCAGGATTCGAACCTGCGACTGTAGCAGCCGCGTGGTTCGGGACTGAAGCGCCTAGAGCCACACGGTCACAGTGGCCGGCTCCAAAACTTAAAGAACGCCTTCGAGGATTCACGTTGACTGTGATGAAGCAATGCAAGCAGGCGTGAGTTTGTGGCTCCGACAGAAAAGTCAAACATTCTACAGTAACGGTGCCAATAAACTGGTCTCTCGTTCGGAGAAATGTGTTAGTAGCCAGGATGAGTATGTTGAGAAATAAATATATAAATACGAAGAATGAAGATGTAGAATGTTCATAAGGTTTGTTTTATTTGAAAGGCTTTAAGAGTTTTCATATAAAAAAAAGGGAGATATTATTTTGCTGCACGCCCTCCTGTTACAGAATGGAGCATGAGAAAAATGACTTCTTAGATACCATTGCGTACGATGGAATTAAACTAATCTTATCTTCACGACCACTACAAGAGCTGCACTAGTCAACCACAATATTATTGCACTTGGGCGTTGTCGGAAACATGAGGTGACGCTACAGTAAACAAGTACAATGGTGTCTAAGGAAAATGCATCGCACTCCAATGCTTACTGATCACCATAGCCGCTTCATGATGTGTTTTATTAGGTGTAATAATTTTTGGGAATAAGTTCCACTGTAATCAATTTATAGTTTCCTTTTTTTTCTCTAGAGTGCGAGCACGAATATCTAAAAGTAGCAGATGTAATGTATGAAGTAGATATGGATAAAAGTTGACGAAATATTGCCTGAGATTGAGCCGGCCTACGAAACACTCTACAGCAGAAACTACGCTGTTAATTTTGAGTCGAGTTTTTATATCGATTCTGGTTGAATAATATTTAAAATGAACTGGATAATTTGTTACGACATTCGTAACTGTTTGAAAAAGTGCTCTGGAAATTTTTGGGCTGTTGTTAGAACTGGTGAAAGTAGACGATCTAGATTCAAAGGGAGCATCAATACCGCTTCTTCATCCCCGTTTTCAACAACCATATTTTTTATGTGAACGAGCCACTATTAATGTCGCCAGGCGCTGCATGAAATATAGTTTTTGCTTCACATGCTGCAAGTAATTCAGTCGACTAACGATACGAGCAGCCGCAGGGTAAAGCGAGATGCTATACGACGAGTGAGTAACGATCTGTCAGGAGCGAGGCTGCAGCGTTAATGTAACAATGCTCCTGGAGAACAGGGAGATCTGATGTGCTAGCAGCGAGGCTGCAGCATAAATGTACATTAAAGCATAAGAACCAGCAGTTCCTTTTCTTCAGGACTCTTTTCTAGCCTGTAAGCTTGAAACCTTTCGACAGTCTTGGTCCCAGTGCCAGTATACTCAGAAAGGGTAAGGATTTTGTTGTTTCTTCTTCTTGTCAACCTTCATTTTAATTTTCACATGAAAGGCAGATGCTGTGGGTACATAATTCTCTTGTGGAATGGTATCTTCATGAATCTTGCGTGTGGTGATTGCTCCATCCACATCTTTGTTTAGAAACTCCATAAGATATCTAGGATTCCCTTCTTGGATCTTTTGCCTTCGTCCATAGATAAGCCAGTTTCTAAAAACTTCTTATGGAAATGCGTTTTGAATTGAATTGAAGTGATTTATTTGCCTGTAAAGAACTGTTATGTTGTATAAGGCATTATCAGTAAATACATGGTTACATAAATAGTTGTACAAATAATTATATAAATGGGTAACATATATAAATATTATTCATTAGATGTTAGTTAACTTGTACTCATCACATAATTAGTTTTGTTGCACAGGTTACATAAACCACAATTAGGTTGTTTGCAAGTAGTTAACAATTTTGTTTGTTCACAGTCTCATTTATAATAAGAGATCGTAGTTTTTCCATTGTACAGAAATTAATTTGTGTTATTGAATGATTTATCATACAACCTTGTCTTTACCGCCGTTTTACATTTATTTTCATACAACGCCCTTATGTCATGTGTACATTGTTGAAAAAATTGCCAGCATGTAAAAGATTATTTTGGACTCAACATAAACAACTCCATAAGAAGTAAGTTAATAACTCTGGTTCCATATGAGTGCACATCATATCTCCTTTCATACATGTGGACATTCTGTTTGGCATACTCTGAGCCTGTGTAGAATGTAAGTATTTGGAGCTCAATAAAGTACTGTCTGCCAGAAGTTAAGTTGTTCAAACCAAAAACACATCACATGAATTTCTTTTAACAAAGGAAATCCTCTTTTATCCCAACAAAGTTTCCCCAAAGAAGTATTTCATAATGCAAGTGTGTATGAAAAAAGCACAGTATGTCATAAGCATGAGCTCCTTATTCACATAATCCTTCAGTTTCCTAAGGTGGAATAAAACTCTTGCGAACTTACTGCAGAGCTTTTCTGTGTAGGAATTCCAATGTACTTTACTATTGACATATTTTCCTAACAATTTCAATGAATACTTAAATTCATTTTGTTCATTATTAATGTTTCTAAGGGAAAAGACGACGTGTTAAATTTCATTTTTTTAATGTCACCCTATTTTTATGGAACCACCTAACTGTCTGTTCTATCATGGAGCTGTTCATTTGTTTGAAGATGTCAACATTATGGCATGATGTGATAGAAGTTTGGTCATGGCGTACATGAAGGACTTATATGATAAAAAGTTGGGCCACTCATTCACATAGACAACAAACAAAAACGGCCCCAGCACAGACCATTTTCAAAAGTCAGATTTTTTTTATTTTTTATTTTGCAACAACTGTTTGGTTTGTGTTGTCGGTGGTGCTAGTTCTGTTTAGTTATTCCATATCTTTCAAGTTTCCTAATTAAAATGCTATGCGAGACAGTGTCAAATGGTTCGGTTAGAACTACTAGAGTTCTATTGGTGTGCTGCCTATTTTCACGCCCATGTAGTACTGATCCTTCTTGATGTGCCGTAATTGTTGACAGCATACTTCATAATTTATTTTGGGCCTAATTAAGTAGATTTTAACATTCACATAAATCAATTAATTGACCTTTGATTAAAGTTTCAATAATTTTCGTTATTAGTGGCGCTATTGCTATAAATCCATCACTTTAGGCTGTATTTCTGTCTCCTTTTTTGTGCATGGACAAGATAATTGTTAAGTTCCGAGCAGTCTGGAACTGTTTCCTCTCAACACATCCTACTGATAAAGTAAGACAATGAAATGCGTACAGTAACTATTATTTTCTTTAGGATAAAATTAGAGAAAGTTCTAGAGCTACTCAGTGATCTGACTACATCCAGAATATCCTTAGGATAAATGTTCTCGACGCATATTCTGGCAAATCTACCAACAGCTCTGGTTCTTGTGAATTGGGATGTCTATTCCTATTGATATCTAAATTATTTTCATATATTATGGACAATTTTCCAGAATTTGTGAACCCATTAGTTAGTTAATCTGCTGTTAGAGGAACAGGTAAATTTTCTGAAATTATTCCTGTTTGTCTTTTAACTATTTCCCAACCTGTTTTAGATTTTCTGTGGACTGAGAAATATAGTTATTAAAGGATTTTTCTTTGCAAAAATATGTTTTCTGTGGAGCTTTTTTAGTTTGGCATATGAATGTCCTTACTCATTATCAGTGCAAGATCTATCATAGTAAATTTTTAAAAGATTTCTTAAATTATTGAAGTAAGGTTTGTATTAGTCAGTTACATTTCTCTTCTGTTTATTTTTTTCTTTCATTTAACCTATTGTGTTGAGTGAGGAGGGTACAATATTAATTAAAAATAGTGGTAATGGTATGTAAGAAATGACTAAAAGCACCACTTAAGGACTCATTCTCCATGACAGTGGTACACTAATCAGTGCTCAAAACTCTTTGTGTGCGATTTGTTACACTCTGTGGATTTATCTGTCTCACTGACCTGGGTTCTGCTGGTTGATCATTACCATTTTTGAGCCCCATTAGTGTTAGGAACATTCCATCGTGGTCAGAGAGCATATGTTTATCAAGATTTAAAACTACATCATCTTCTGAAATGTTTGATGTAACATTATCTAGACAGAAATTCTGTCTGGTAGGCCTATAGTTAAGGCAAGAGAAATTGTATGACTTGAGGGTATCCAGCAGAATGCTACTTTTTGAATTTTGCATCATCACATTAGTATAAACTCAAATGTTACAATTTTATCGCTCTTATATTTAAGTACAGTAACAGATTATTTGTAAGTTGGATAAAAACTTTGGTACTAGTTTTTGGGGCATAGGGCATGAATACTACAACAATCTTGCTTTCAGGGAAGCGAGTGGCAGCTATTTCAATTTTTCCTTCATTTACTAAATTCTTGATATCTATTGTCTCGAGTGTATGGTTGGCATCATTTCTGATTAGTATTGATATTCCACCATTTTCCATAGTAGATCTAAAACAAGTAGTTAAAAATTTATATAAAACTGGAATATGCATCTTATACTCATTTTCCTTAAGCCATTGCTCATTTAGGAACAATACGAGGGCATACTGAAAAGTAATGCCTCCAAATTTTTAATGTATGAACTCTTAAAGTTTTTTTATTTAAAGTAAATAAAACGTTATTAACGTTCTACATCTTTATCCTTTTTGTCTCTATATTTATTTTTCAATATAATCACTCTGGCGATGAATATATTTCTCCCAATAAGAGACAAGTTTGTTAATATCGTCACTGTAGAATGTTTGACTGTTGATGGCGCCACAACCTCACTTATGTTTGCAACACTTCATCACTATCAAAGTGAAGTCCTCGAAGGAGTTCTATAAGTTTCGGAATAAGATGAAAATCGCATAGGGCAAGTTGTGACTGTATGTAGGATGATCAGTTACAGTGAACAGAAGGCGTTGAAAGCTGCAGATGTCACGGTACTCTTGTGTTCTGGCCTTATCATGCTGAAGGTAGGGGTGCTCCATGTGCGAATGAACGCTTCGAATTGGAAACTCGATTACAGCAAAGTGTTTCCAACACATCGATATAGTTCCACCATGTTACGCGCTACAATTTGGAGCCATCTAGTGGCAGTAGGCTGCAAATATGTAGACATGAAGAACAAAGATATATAATGTTAAAAATGTTTGTTTTATTTAAAAAGCGTTGAGTCTTCATATCAAAAATTCGGAAGCATTACTTCTCAGCATACCTTCGTATATCCCATTGTAATTCTTTTAAAAATAGTTGAAGTTCATGAAGTTTATTTGTCGCTGATTGTATATTTATATGGAAGAAGGGCAAATGTTCACAACCTTTAGCTGTTCATAGTAGCCCAGATTTATCATTAAATGACTTTGTAGTTAATGGTGGTGATTATAATTTCATAGACCAAGACTTCTGAGGACAAGACCTAGTCATCACTGCAAGTTTCTCTTAAGGAGGCACTCGTGTTCAAAACTACTGATGGTCTTCACCTATTTTAATTTGTCACTTACATTTTTTTAAGTAGCTTTGCATAAGGCTACTTTACCAAAGTGATTTAAGTGTTGGTCATGTTTTGTATAACTGTCCGTTTTAGAAGTGCTTATATTTATTAGTGTCAAATTATCGGAATTATTGCAGATTTTCTATAATGATAGAGGTGCAACTAATGAATTAAAAATATGCCAAGGCCCGGACTTGAATGCAGGTCTCCTGCTTACTAGGCAGATGTGTCATACACTACACCATGCTGGCGTTGTGGCTAACACAGCTGTGTGGATTAGCCTAGTTCAGTTCCCTCCCCAACACAAATGTCAGTTCACACTTCACTCAATCTTGATTTTCCCCTTCTTAAATCCTTAGTACTGCCAAGTCTCTCTGACATTAGAATACCAGCCCAGCTTTGTACATAATGGTGATATTCTGCCTCTACCTCAGGTGTTGGTGATCTGTTGATCTGATGGACTTACATTTTCCTACAGATATATTGAGTCTCAACTTTATCTTTCATAAGGATAGCAGCTAAAGTAATGAATTAAAGTTTGTGTCAAGGTTGGGACTTCAACCCAGATGTCCTGCTTACTACGCAGATGTGTTATCCACTACACCATCCTCGCATTTTGGTTAACACAGCTGCACAGATTACCCTAGTCCAATGCTCTCCCCAACAAAAACTTCAATTCACCTCAGAAATCTTGATTTTTCCCAACCTCACTACCAGGCTTGTGTGGTGGATAACACATCTGCCTAGTGAACAGGAGACCAGGTTCAAATCCTGGCTTTCGCACAAACTTTAATTAATTACTGCAGTTTCTATCCTTGTTGAAGATAAAATTGAGAGTCAGTATATCTCCAGGAAAATATAATTCCAGCAGGTCAATAGATCACCCATACCAAAGGTACAGGCAGGATCTCCCCATTACATACAAAGCTGGGATGCTATTCCAATATTGGAGAGCCTCGGCAACACTGATGATTTAAGAAGGGGAAAATCAAAATGGGACGAAGTTTGAATTGAAGTTTGTATTGGGGAAGGCATTGGACTAAGGTAATCCATGTAGCTGTGTTAGCCACGCTGCTAGGGTGGTGTAGTGGATATCACATCTACCTGCTAAGAAGGAGATGAGGTTTCAAGTCCCAGCATTGACACAAATTTTAATTCATTACTTCAGCTTCTATCCTTATCGAGGATAAAATTGAGACTCCATATGTCTCCAGGAAAATGTAATTACTTATCATTAGAGAGGAGATTTGTTTTTATTTAATACTGGTTTTCGATACTTCTTTGTACACACATGAGGGTTTTATCAAATCATTTCGATGTGGTATACTCACTATTATGGCAGTTGGATGTAAGAGGCTCACTAGCGTTCCCCTCAGGTCAGAGGTTGCTCCAGATGCTCGATTTTTCCTAACACCATATGATCCTCCAATTACAGCAACAAAATCTATAGTTGGCCATTGACAGAAGTCCATTTACTCACAACATTATCCAGAGATGTTCCAGATATCGTAAATTCATCTATTTTAAACTTGGTTAAGTCATTCAGCGCTGAACTTAATATACTAGACATAGCATGACCGTGGTTGTCTGCAATGTTTGAACAGCTGTTTCACCATAGTTGTCGAACGCACGTTTTGTTAGGACTGATGTTACAATCCATCTCACTGACCTGTTGCTTTAGTTTCACATCCTCTAACAGCAGAGCTTTCGTACCATTTTGTAACAGTGAAACAATTTTTACGAAGTTCATTTCTACCTTGACATTCCTATGTGAAGCAGGATAGCAAACGTTTTTATCAGTCACTGTAATCGGATCTACCTCTTTTCCGTTTCTGTGTGCACAACTATGACACTTTTGGTCGATATCTTCGTCTGGTAGATTATTTTCCGACACTTCAGAACAACTAAAATGACTCAATTTGTCGCAGAAGTCGCACAGAATACCGTTACGCACTATTTTATAATAGTTAACACATTTTCTATGAAATAATACACGACTTTTTTATCGAATTGAAACAGACACTACGTCTCTACCTGGCACCATCTTGGAGCGAACACACTCCCATAAGAATACTCATTTTCTTCTAGTGCTCGTAATGTTTATATCCCTTTATAGCACTCAGAACAGGTGGCAGCACCAAAATGTTTCTACTCGCAGATATTAGAGATTAAGCACAGTAACTTCAGCTCACACATTTATTCACATCGTCCATTACTGTTACAGTGTATGCAGACATGTGCTGCAGAGAGTAGCATAGTCAACAGTTTTCTATAAGACGGTAGCAGATTTATTAAGGGCTTTATTATTCCCCGACTGCTGTAATGTAATTTAACAAAATTTTAAATTTATTTTATCTGCTTTGATAGCTATTAATCAAGTGACGTCAAAACAAAAGAGAAATAACTAATAGTACTATGAACAGTGTAATGTGTTTTAATTTAGCCCGACGCGGATCAGCAATCATCAAACTAGCTCAGTACTCAGGGTGGTTATGGGATTATAAATAATTAATTATCTCTCTCTTGAATCATCACAGATATTCCCCAATGTATGTATATACAAAGTATAGTTAAAACACATGTGCTTATAGCACCCAATAACATTTTGTATGTCAGTTTAATGAGAAGTAATGAAGCCAGTAATTCAAGATCGGGGTTTCGTCTCGAATATCAATATAAGATAACAAGCCTAAACTTTTGCAGATGAAATCTTGCACTGGAACTAGAGTCCTGTGACAAGGCCTCTCTGCCTGGGATATTATCTCGCAACCTTGAGAAAATCTGAAAATGAAATATATTAAATTATTCATAGCGGCTGAATAGCTGGTGGAATCTGAAAGAAAGTTTCGTTTCCTAAGCGGCGGCACGTCTCGATGATGAGCTGGAAGAAAATTACTAATTATTTTCTAGTATGGCGCCTAACAATGGTCCATATGCCGTTAAGGAGGAGGAGGAAGTTAGTGTATATCGTCCCGTCGACAACGAGGTCATTAGAGACGGAGCACAATCTCGAATTAGGGAAGGATGGGGAAGGAAATCGGCCGTGCCCTTTCAAAGGAACCATCCCGGCATTTGCCTGAAGTGATCTAGGGAAATCACGGAAAATTTAAATCATGATGGCCGGACGTGGGACTGAACCGTCGTCCTCCCGAATTCCGTTAAGGCCACGTCCACTCAGGACAAGCAAGGTTGAAGAATACACATTATTGAATACTGACACAAATCTTAAGTTACGAACAACTATTTTTTTCTTCGTTTTAAACTTACATAGACAATTACAGCAAAATGAACTTCAGACATTCTTCAAGTCCAATAACAGAAAAAGACGACCAAACAATAGATTGTTCACACACAGAATCTCTAATATTCATGGAGTATAGTGCAACACAATGCATTTGATTACTCTTTGGAGCATCGCGCCAGCAATTCATGCAATAACTATCAACACATGGCACTTATACATTTCAAATTCATGACCACCCCAGGAAATACAGTATACTTCCTCATTCAAAAACACGAATCTAGTGGCCGAATAAAACCCAACTACAAACTGGTGAGCATCCTCGACTGGCAGCTAACATGGAAACCTACCTACTAACCATCCAACAAAAAGCCCATAATAAACTGAAACTATTAAAACTACTAACAGGGCGAACTTGGGGATTACACCCTTCCACTATTCTCCACACCTACAAAACCCTGAAATCTGACCCCCCCCTCTGCTACATGAATGTTGCATGGATCTTCACCCCACCAAAGTTTTATAAATCCCTCCAAATCCTCCAATCCCATTAACTCCATCTTGCTTTCTGCATCCGTTTAGCTTCGCCCACATGGATCCTCTACCTTCTTCTCAATTCCACACCCCTCCTCAACCATATAGTACACCTCCGAATTCCCTATAACATCCGGAAACTAAATTCCGAAACCCCTACTGTTTCGCCTCTGATCACCAACCCTGGTATGCTGCTGCACCTTCACATACACATCCCTCCACTCCTACACCTGCACACACTCCATATCCTATCTCAACACAACTTCAACAACTCCGTCTCCCAGACAATGAGATCTGCCATAATATTTATACCTCCGACCATCTTTAACTCTTCCCCACATATCCCACTCCACATCAGGGCCCCTCTCTCGTTTTCCCTCTATATCCATACGTATACCTATCCTCTTGTAGTTGCTACCCTCCCCACATACCACACTATTCCACATCCTCTGTCTTTCCCACTGTCTTTACTCCCTCTATCCACCTCACCTCCTACCTGTTCTCTCCTTAGTCTTCCTGCCTCTTTACTCACATCCTTCAACCCTAAGGACCACCTATCGGTGATGTGTTTTTAAAGTGTGAATATTTTCATTCTTTAGCTGTTTGTCTTTGATTTTTAATTTAAAACAGGAACACAGCCACAAACTTTTTTCTCATCCTAATTTTTTTTTAATTCACTTGTCTCGGCTCATTCACCACGTCTAATGAAAGTAGAAATACTCAGACAGATTCAATTGTCTCGGCTCATTCACCATGTCTAATGAAAGTAGAAATACTCAGACAGATTTTGAGGTCTGACTAATATACTGTTGACTGTACTGAAAAATAGAAACTTTCATAACTCTGTAAAATGTTTCCAAACTTTGTGGGCTATAGCGCAACATTCCATATAATAACATAAAACATCCTGTTCAACTAGACAGCAACAGCAGCCGAGAAAGAGAATTATTTTAAAAAAATACTACTTATTGTTAAGCATATGAGCAGTTCATACGCCATCAATAGTAAGAATATCTTTTTGTTTATGAGCGGTATTCAGAAAACATGAATTATATGGAATGTGCTGTTTTACAGTACCCAGTTCCTCTGAAACCAAATACTTGATACAGGAGACCATCCGTTCTTCCTTTGCCTCCCTAACAAGTAAGTGATGGTAATCACACTATGGCAAAGGAAGTACAGAATATACCTTAGGTGCTATTGACGAGCTCATAGGCAAGTATATTAACTTACACTTCGATGTGCCTGGAATACACTGGAAACAGATCGCTTGATGGTGGTTTTACCTTATTATTTCCAAATCGAGTGGGTTCCCCATTTTCCCTGAAGTTGTCCTCTCAAAAGACATAGGGCACTCATGGAATCAGAAGCAGAGACAAGTGACCCACCCAAACACCCCATCAAAATGAATGGCATCAAAAGATATATTAGACATTCTTGAGCCATCTGTAATCCACTTCGTACTAGCCATCCCAAAAACCGTATAGCCTAAGTGACCAGAACTTTACTAATGTGTTCATCACGCACCCACAAATGGATCAGAATTAAAATGTCACTTGTCTTATACCAAATTTCTCCAACAGAGATTACGTTCACATTGAACTGGAGAATATCTTATGCTCAGACCATACAATATGAAGCTAGTAAATGATAATCAAGTTTTGTCTAATTGCATCGGAAATCATATTAATATTCCAACTTCACTACAAGAGATGAGCAGGCAATCAGTAAAGACTACAGTAAAAAGGAAAGTTGAACATAATATCGACGAATTACCGGAAAATAATCAATATGGAGCTGGAGGAGGAGAGTGTGTTGACTCATCGTGACATTATGTACTTAAGGAACATTAGTAGAGCACAAGACTCAGGGATCATCCCAACTCGGTATATAAGCTACACTTGGAGCGGTATATGAGCTACACCTGGCTGGCAACACAAATACAATAAAAGCTGAATAATTTTTACGGGAAAATGATCTCAACACGTCTTTGATACTGTTTTCAACTAAGTCAAATTTTCGTCACTTGTGTGAACAGAACATAATGTTAATGGGTGACACGTTTCAGTGTGTTCCTAAGTTTGTTTCTTGCAACCGTTCACCCTTCGTGAGAACAGAGACAGAATGTATAACACACTAGTTACGTGTGTGGATAAGGATAAGACGATGACAGTTTACACTCTACTTCTCGACTGGGTTAAGTAGGAACGTGTCAGCAAACAACGTGTTGTGAACCAAAGACTTTGTTGCTTACTCTGAATGAGTGACTCTTCAGAGTGATGTCTAGTATTTCCTCAGAGTGATTTTGTGTGTCTGAAGCTGGGTAGTGTTCTTTCTTGTTATCTAAAAAGTTTGTTTATGTGATACTGATTCATGCATTTTGTGGGCTGTGGTGGACATGAAACATTCCAGAATAAAACAGCTAAGCTATATGGGAGTTCAAAACCCTGTTTTAAGGCAAAACAAATAACTCAAAGAAAATGCATGTAACATTTAAGTTTAGTTTTAAAAGTTAGATTATATTAGTAGATAGCTGAATTGTATAGTAAAGTCTTTCCCTCTTCCTGATAAAAACAAATACTTATTCCTGTCACAGAACACCACATACAACTTTCGAATATCTGGCTCCTTGAAAAATCTTCGACAGAACACTACTTTAAAAAAACCTGTGCTCTTTTAAAATTCTTTACAGTGTGGCCAACCATTGATGACCTGTAGGCATGATTCACATCCTTACTTAAGATCGCGAGCAGCCTCGTGATGTGACGTGACATTAGCGGTCCAAGGCACAAGTAAAACTACAGTACCCATGACGTTAATGTTCATGGGGTAACACATCAATATGAATGACACTCCTTCCCCAAAACGCCATGCCGACAAATTATGCACAAAGCTTTCGCTTTTGACGGTACATTCATTTTCTGCTCATCCTCTCTTCAGATGTTTAGACTGAATATTGTTTTTTACGTATAATGTTCTACCATAACTGCCTTAAAAACTTCCGTTGCAAAATTCTGCAACGCTGTTAGTAAAGAATCACATTCCTTTTGATGGCTGCAATGCTAATAATTCTTCCATTATGTTGAACTCCATATCTACACAAAGAACAAAAAGTACTAACTGAGTTGCGTCTGAGAAATCAGTACTCTCGTCCAAAGCTTCAGACGTAGCAACACAATCACGTAAACTGTTTTTAATGTCATCAGCCGTCGTATTATTTCGGCAAACAACGGCTGGTCTCCATTAAAGTTATTTGTTCGAATTCGTATTTTTATTGAAACATAGTACATCTGTAATATCCAAGAGTCACGCCTTTGCTAATTCGCCTTCAGCAAAAGGCTTTAACGATATGGCAGTTTTTCTGCCCAGTACAAAACTAGCTTTAACCGATTTGTCACACTGTGCCTTGGTTTGGCAAACATATCCTGTTGCCTATCCAAAAAGAAAATTACACCTTCCAGTCACATTAATGTGATCACCTGTCAAAAGCCTTTCGCCGCTCAGTGGACGTCCAACTCCTGTACTGGCCTTGCAAATTCCACTCTTTGTCACCAATTAACTGCAGTCAGCGTGGATGCATAAACCAGGCCCCTGCTACGGAGACCTGTACACAGAAATTTCTGCTGAACAGTCGTTGAAGAGTTACTATTGGTAGCCCCTTGGTTCATTTGGGCATCAGTTGCTCAACAGTTTCACGTCTCTTCGCACATACATATGCGTTGGTCACATTGATGTGACTGCAACATGTAATATTTTAAAGTTGTCTACCCACGCTTGTCCTGTAAGCTGTTGTTGACACGTGTTTCATAGAAAAGTGCCTATTCCTATTACATTCCTAGACAGCAGATAGCCATTCGCTACATGACATTCAAACACATTTATCTTTGTACCTTGTATAGAAACAATCCTCCATCTATTTCTTTCGCAATTGGTGACGTTCAGCATCTACTTTTCTCTTCTTAATGTCAACTTTTTGCGAATAAACTCGGCAAGCAAGAACTAAAATACTTGCATAAAATTAACAAATGACTAGCACAGAATGGTAAGCATAAAGCGAAGACAGATCAATAGTTTGTGCATAAAACTGTGGTTCCTGCTGCCGTCGTTCAAATCAGTACGTTTCCCGACTGGTCGGTAATTTTCGTGCTAATGCCGGTTACTATCGTCATTTGCGATATATCACTGTGCGGCAGAGACGTAGGCAGTGAGCAATAAGTAACGTGTGTGTGTTGATAGCAGTCATCCAGAGGTGCAAATACACTTCTCCGCAGCCCGTCCAGGTAGTGAGATGTTCTCCTCCCTCTCCACACGCACATGGGCACATGGCGACAATTTCGCTCTTAGACTGGAAACGTGCGTCTCTTTGTTGTGAAAATCCAGCAGCAGCGAAATAGCATCACACATGCGCAGGTTAAGCGAAATTTCCACTGGCCTGCGTCATGAGCTGCAAAACCGGGGGCGAGCCAAGCGTTTGTGGAAATATACACTGAAGCGCCAAAGAAACTGGTAGAGGTATGCATATTCCAATACAGAATACAGGCAGAATACGGCGCTGCCATTGGCAACGCCTATATAAGACAACAAGCGTCTGGCGCAGTTGTTAGATCGGTTACTGCTGCTACAATGGCAGGCTATCAAGATTTAAGCGAATCTGAACGTGGTGTTACAGTCTGTGCGCGAGCGATGGCACACAGCATCTCCGAGATAGCGATGAAATGGGGATTTTCCCATACGACCATTTCACGAGTGTACCGTAAATATCAGGAACCCCGTAAAACATCAAATCTCCGACAGCGCTGTGGCCGGAAAAAAAATCCTGCAAGAACGGGAGCTACGACGACTGAAGAGAATCGTTCAACGTGAGAGAAGTACAATCCTTCCTCAAATTGCTCCAGATTTCAATGCTGGCCATCAGCAAGTGTCAGCATGTGCATCATTCAACGGAACATCATCGATATGGGATTTCGGAGCCAAAAGCTCACTCATGTACCCTTGATGACTGCACGACACAAAGCCTTACACCTGACCTGGACCCGTCAAACTGACACTGGACTGTTGATGACTAGAAACATTTTGTCTGGTTGAGTGAGTGTCCTTTCAAATTATGTCGGTGGATGTGTACGGGTATGGAGACAACCTCATGAATCCCTGAAGCCTGCATGTCAGCGAGGGACTGTTCAAGTTGGTGGAGGCTCTGTAATGGTGTGGGGCATGTGCAGTTAGAATGATATGGGACCCCTGATATGTCTAGATACGACTCTGACAGGTGACATGTACATAAGCATGCTGTCTGTTCACCTGCATCCATTCATGCCCATTGTGCATTCTGACGGACTTGGGCAATTCCAACAGGACAATGCAATGCCCCTCACGTCCAGAATTACTACAGAGTGGCTCCAGGAACACTGTTCTGAGTTTAAACACTTCCGCTGGCCACCAAACTCCTCAGACATGAACACCTAATGAGCATGACTGGGATGCCTTGCAACGTGCTGGTCATAAGAGTTCTCCACTCCCTCATACTCTTATGGATTTGTGGACGGCCCTGTAGGATTCATGGTGTCAATTCCCTGCAGCACTACTTCAGACAGTAGTCGAGTTCATGCTATGTCATGTTGTGGCATTTCCGCGTGATTGCGGGGTCCCTACATGATTATATATATTCGGCAGGTGTACCAGTTTCTTTGGCTCTTCAGTGTATTAGAAGGCGGAGTACAATGCGAGCAGGTCGCACTCTCACCCATGAATTTCTTCCACGGGCTGGACTGAAACCACTCCAGGGGCGGGTCAGGCCCACAGGCTGCTTGTTGACCACCTAAGCTCTAGTACATAACCCTTGATTGCATACTGAATTGCATCTCTTTTACTAGATGGTGGTAATGCAGAGACCACAGCTTGGACCAGTTAACAAGGAAACTGAGGGTATAAGAGTGTATCATAGTGGCTTTACAACAGCCCCTCTCAGATTTACTTGAAGCATAAACAACTGAGAAATTTTTTGGCAGAAGATTCATCAGTTGCACAATCAGAGGAGATCCAGAATCCACTCTGTTGGATTTGGTTGTGAAAGGGTGTGGATATTGATTGATCCTCCTGATGATTTGAAGCTGTAACACAATACTGCAAAGTGTAAAACTTTGCTTCCGCCGTTTTTTCATTTGAGGCTTCAATGAAGGAAATTGGTTACACATGTATCATTGTAAGTATTTTCAATCGCTGGCCACTACTTTCTCCCATCTTTCGGGTAGTGTACGAAACCTGCGACGAAAAAATTGTTCATCTTTTGAAACGATCCACAAATCGATCCAATTTGTGACTTCTTCATGAGATCGGAAGTGTTGGTCCGCCAGACCATGCGCCATTGATCTAAACAGGTGACAGGTAGGACTTCCCATTTTAACGTTTCCAAGTACGTTTCGACCTCTTTTGCAACGTGGGGTCGAGCGTTGTCGTGCTGCAAAATCATTTTATCGTGCCTCTCGCTGTATTGCGGCCGTTTGTCTTTTAATGCTCTGCTCAAACCCATTAATTGCGTTCTATAAGAAACACCTGCGACTGTTTCACTTGGTTTTAACACCTCATAGTACACGACGCCGAGCTGGTCCCACCAAATGCAGAGCATGATCTTGGAGCCGTGAATATTGGGTTTGACCGTCAACGTGGAAGCATGGCTGGGATATCCCCATGATTTTTTGCGTTTAGGGTTAAAGTAATGAACCCATTTTTCGTTCCTGGTCACAATGTTATGCAGAATTCCCTTCCGTTTTTGCCTTTGAAACAACTGTTGACAAACACACAAAGGCCATTTAAAGTCTCTTGGTTTCAGCTCACACATGACTCAAGTTCCTCCTTTCTGAATCATGCCCACAGCCGCGCGACGTTTTGAAACGGTTTGCTGTGTCACTCTCACTAATCGTGCCAATTTTGAGTTTGAAGCGAGTCTTCACTCAGCAATGTCTCCAGTTCTGCATCTTCGAAAACATTCTCTCCCCCACCACTATGCCGGTCTACGAAGTTAAAATCACCGTTCTTGAAGTGTTGAAACCACTCACGACACGTTCTTTCACTAACAGCATCCTTACCATACGTGCCTGAGAGCATTCGATGAGACTCAGCCGGTGTTTTCTTCATACTGAAACAAAACAGTAAGACCTCCCGCAAATGACGAGAATTAGGCTTGTAAACTGACATTTTAAGTCATGAACAACTTTACGATGCAGACACAAATCGACTAATGTTTGAATGAGGTTATGTTAACCGAGGTCCAGGCTAACTGCCTGACGTCTGCCACTTGTTTCTTTCGACCGCTACTTACTGTTGTCACCACCTATGGGAAAACGGCGGAAGCAAAGTTGTACACCTGGTACTTAACTCTTAACAGTGAACTTCGTATTCCTATAGCTGGATTTAGGGCAGCTTAAGTAATGGAATACGAAAAAGGAGGGAGAACTGGATTTTGAGTAAAATCACTTTTAACATCAGAAATGAACGAGAAAGAGCACTGAATTTGAACAATGGAGACTGGAATACAAATAATCGAAGAACATACTGTTGCCCCAAAAAATACCTGACGTGAAGCTCATTATAATAACATTAAAATAATCAGAGGTGTAGAGCCAATATTTTTTTCTGTGAAGAATATGTGAACAGAGCTGTCACTGGGCAGGTGAAAGTAATATTGAAGTACCCTGCACGCTGTACTGTGTGGTGGTTTATGGAGTAGAAATGTAAATGGAAAAAACACAGATTATTTTACTAAGGACACCCACACCTTCAATACAGTATGTAAAATTAACATTTGATACAACACTCATCATGGTAATAACAACCATTCCCAAAGATGGCAGCAAGCGTGACATCATTACTTGTTCTTAGCTGATTCCTTTGAAAAACAATTGGTCTCTGAAATCCCACACCACATTGCATCATTCCTGGCTCCCCCCTCCCCCCCATCCGCCCCTGCTTGGTTCACATTTACATGGTGATGAGCTGTTTCTTCATAATCTGAGAAAGCTACTACATTCGTTTTAACTTGATAGCTCATATGTACAATTTCAGTTGACAGATACGAAAATAGAAATGTACTAATGACAGAAAAAGCAGAGGATTTATATACTACTGTCGCTTTTAGTCAGTTTTGTTACAGAATGTAGTAGCACTGGTGATCTTGAAGCCACCGTAAATGGATATGTTAATCCGTTTCTAGTGCAAGTTATCATAAAATCTAGTTTTTTTTTAAATCAAGGAAAAAGTGCAAGAAATCACAAAATTTCAAGCAAATTTACGACTTTGTCAACAAGTCAGATTACAATAACAAAAAGGTCAAATCGATGCACATGAACAAGTATTTTACCGGTTTTGTGATTTTTTCCAAGCACTGTTATCATATTTTGAACATTTCCACACATAATTTGGAACGTTTGCATCATTTGTCCAAAGATCTTTCAAATACTTCAAAGAAACATCGTTAAATTTGAAGCATAAACAAATCTAGATACAAAATTATCATATTTTCAGTTTTAAATTAAAAATTGTATGATAATCATTGCTGTCTCCTTGTTTTCTTCTTCCTTTTGTGTCTCTGTTTAATATTTTTACCTTGAAAAAATTGAAAATGCCATCTGCGTATTAGTTTCACATATTTGTCTGGAAAAATAATTTAAAATTCATTATGTATCTCTATACAATATTTTTCTCCATATTTTACGTGGAAATCATCACATTCGGTAATGTAATATAAGCCAGAAACTTATAGGAAATTAATTTGCTTACGCAATTTGTCATTGTTTACACTGTAGAGACTCCATTTATATAGAAAACATATTTAATGTAAAAATTTAAATTTATTCATTATAGAAATATGGAAAAATGTTTACTATAAAAATCTAAGTGTATTCATTATGGAAAAATAAAAAAAAATTATTATGATGATTTGTTCTACTGAATTAATACAAAAAGGGACAATGTTTCTATGACATCAAATATGACTAATCTTGGGGATGAATTTAAATTTGACAAAATTTTTTTGTTGAGGGAAATAATATACCAAAAGAGAAACAAGACCAATGTTAATATTTGCAAATATTTTAAACCATCTCTTGTTATAGAATATTTGAGAAATTTTAGAACACTTGAGAAGTATAAAACAAAATAATTGCATTGATTATATTAAGTATACTTAAGGAGATGGTGTATATAAATTTGAACACTCTGATTATATTGAAAATAAATAGAAAAGTCGAATTCTCTCTTTTTATAACTATAAAATTATCAAATTATCACAATACTTTACCAACAAATAATTTACCAAATATATTAAATGATTCCATTGATGTTTATATACAATTTCTTAGGTATCTCACTCAAAAGCCTATAAATATTAGCGTTAAAAATTCTCAGATAATATTCTTTGTTGTGCATCATGGGATTAAGTCTTTTTCCATACATAATTATGTGCAAATGTAATCAGCTGGTATTTTATGATTAAGAGTAACGTTTAATTCCATGGTGGTTTTTTGTGTGCTACAATATTTACTTACTTGTCATGTTTATAACATAAGCAGGGTAAATTGTAATGAAATTATGTGGGTTTATATCAGTAACTCCTGTTGTGCAACTTATTTAAAAATCGCAAAATGAATCGTAAGCTTTCAAATAATTATTTCGTGGCACTAAATTCTACTTTCTTGTGGAAACATTTTGTTTCTTCCGTTTACCTATTATGTAAGTAATTGAACATGATCACATAATGATGAATCAGGCAACAGATTATTTTTACGATTAGTCTGAAACAACAAAGATTAGGTATATCAAACTTCAATGAATAACAACAATTTGTTATATGTATTTCAAAGTTTATATTTTATATATATATATATATATATATATATATATATATAATACACATTTATTTATAATTGTGCTACTTATTTAATTTGCGATTCATAAAAAGTGGTACATATTTTTGGAATATTCAGCATAATTTCTCATTGTTCAAAATCATAATGTGGCTCATATTTAAAAAATGTCAATCAAATTTCCATATTCTCAACTAAAGTTTAATGATCTTCTTTTAATGTATCTTTTTTTTCCACTGCAGCTTCGTGAAAACAGTCCAATGAAATATAACGTTACTCAGACTTGAGCTCCATTAAAAATTGTAGTTAAATCACCCTACCACAATACTACTTTATAATTTTTAATAATCCATGAAAAATCTCCACTGGGTATAATAGTTGATTTTTCTTGCTCATTATTTTATCATTATTGATAATTTATGTTCCACACAAATTTTATCACCAAGAATTTGAGTAAAATATACACATGATGAAGGAAATGTATGTTCAATTCCAGATAAAACATTATTTCCACTCTTTGTGGAGGAGGAGATTAGTGTTTAACGTCCCATCGACAATGAGGTCATTAGAGATGGAGCGCAAGCTCGGGTGAGGGAAGGATGGGGAAGGAAATCGGCCCTGCCCTTTCAAAGGAACCATCCTCGCATTTGCCTGAAGCGATTTAGGGAAATCACGGAAAACCTAAATCAGGATGACCGGAGATGGGATTGAACCGTCGTCCTTCCGAATGCAAGTCCAGTGTGCTCCACTCTTTGTGGTTCCAAATTAAAATAGTTTTGCTACACAGATATCAACTATTTTTTATTAGATTTTCTGTTATATTTTGGATAATCTGTTCCATCAGCTGTAACAATTCTAAAATTTGTGTATAGTTGAGCATCTTTTGGGTGTAAACATTCATAGCCAATGTTTATGTTAACTTCTACATCTTTATTAGGAACAATTATATTATTTTCCCTTTTATCGTTTACTGGGGAGGAACAAAACTCGTAGCTCTCAATCTTGTTCATTAATATAGAACAAATTTTCTAAGTTCATTTCTAAAATAACTGTTACAGTAGCAGCATTAAATTCGATCAAATTGTTATTTTTGTCAGTAATACTTATTTCTAAACGCTGAAGTCTATGACTAATTAGAATAAATTAAGAATAGTTTCGTTTATAAAGTACTGGTGCGCTAAATTTTACACTAGGCTACATGAAGCAATAACATTAGTTTCACAAATAATATAATTTTTGCAAGTATTCCATCAGCTAAATTAAAATTAAGGTTAATTAATTGAAATGGTATAATTTTGGAATGTTATAGCAATAACTTTTTCATTAGCAGAATACATTGATTATTAAATCCCAGCAAACTCCTGATAGTTTTATGTCCATACACAATTTAACATCACTTTCAATAAGAACTCTGCTTTAATGTGTATATTAGGTTCTCTCTATGTGTGTATATATATATATATATATATATATATACATATACATATACATGTATACACTCCTGGAAATGGAAAAAAGAACACATTGACACCGGTGTTTCAGACCCACCATACTTGCTCCGGACACTGCGAGAGGGCTGTACAAGCAATGATCACACGCACGGCACAGCGGACACACCAGGAACCGCGGTGTTGGCCGTCGAATGGCGCTAGCTGCGCAGCATTTGTGCACCGCCGCCGTCAGTGTCAGCCAGTTTGCCGTGGCATACGGAGCTCCATCGCAGTCTTTAACACTGGCAGCATGCCGCGACAGCGTGGACGTGAACCGTATGTGCAGTTGACGGACTTTGAGCGAGGGCGTATAGTGGGCATGCGAGAGGCCTGGTGGTCGTACCGCCGAATTGCTCAACACGTGGGGCGTGAGGTCTCCACAGTACATCGATGTTGTCGCCAGTGGTCGGCGGAAGGTGCACGTGCCTGTCGACCTGGGACCAGACCGCAGCGACGCACGGATGCACGCCAAGACCGTAGGATCCTACGCAGTGCCGTAGGGGACCGCACCGCCACTTCCCAGCAAATTAGGGACACTGTTGCTCCTGGGGTATCGGCGAGGACCATTCGCAACCGTCTCCATGAAGCTGGGCTACGGTCCCGCACACCGTTAGGCCGTCTTCCGCTCACGCCCCAACATCGTGCAGCCAGCCTCCAGTGGTGTCGCGACAGGCGTGAATGGAGGGACGAATGGAGACGTGTCGTCTTCAGCGATGAGAGTCGCTTCTGCCTTGGTGCCAATGATGGTCGTATGCGTGTTTGGCGCCGTGCAGGTGAGCGGCACAATCAGGACTGCATACGACCGAGGCACACAGGGCCAACACCCGGCATCATGGTGTGGGGAGCGATCTCCTACACTGGCCGTACACCACTGGTGATCGTCAAGGGGACACTGAATAGTGCACGGTACATCCAAACCGTCATCGAACCCATCGTTCTACCATTCCTAGACCGGCAAGGGAACTTGCTGTTCCAACAGGACAATGCACGTCCGCATGTATCCCGTGCCACCCAACGTGCTCTAGAAGGTGTAAGTCAACTACCCTGGCCAGCAAGATCTCCGGATCTGTCCCCCATTGAGCATGTTTGGGACTGGATGAAGCGGGGTGTCACGCGGTCTGCACGTCCAGCACGAACGCTGGTCCAACTGAGGCGCCAGGTGGAAATGGCATGGCAAGCCGTTCCACAGAACTACATCCAGCATCTCTACGATCGTCTCCATGGGAGAATAGCAGCCTGAATTGCTGCGAAAGGTGGATATACACTGTACTAGTGCCGACATTGTGCATGCTCTGTTGCCTGTGTCTATGTGCCTGTGGTTCTGTCAGTGTGATTATGTGATGTATCTGACCCCAAGAATGTGTCAATAAAGTTTCCCCTTCCTGGGACAATGAATTCACGGTGTTCTTATTTCAAATTCCAGGAGTACACACACACATATATATATATATATATATATATATAAATTTTTAAACTACATTCACTATCAGGAATTTGAATTGTTTCTCTGTCCTCATGCATTTATTATTTTTTGATTTAACATTTAGAATGAAAAATGTTGTATGAAAGCTAACCAGTACAACTTTTTTTATAACTATTGCTTAAGGATATAGTTAATCTTGTTTTGAGACTTTATGAATTGTGATATCATTGAAATTAGCTCAGCAAAAAGCTGTCTTCAGACTGCATCAAGCAACTCATTTGTTACTAACAAATTTTTACTGACAGTATGAGGAAAACAGATCAGTTTCCTAAAATAAGAATTTGAGGCAATAAATCGAGAATAAACATGATAAACCATTAGCTAACTCAGTTCAGTAAATAATAATTGGTCCAAGTGGATGCTCAAAAATAATCATAATCGATAATTGTCATTTACAAGTTCAATCAAAAAGTTTGGATAAAACAAAGTATCAAGAATTTATGAAGATGATTAAAATTTGATGAGAATATCACTCTTTTTATTGAAGATAATGATGAATTTGTGCCACTGGATCAATTTCAAAATAGCTCTTTTGTTTTATCTAATTATTTTATTCTTGAAAATCAGGCCCTAGTCAAAGAATATCTTACTAGAGGTAAAGAGAAAGGAATAGATTGATTTTATTCAGCTCAAACATATTCAAAGATACCTAATAATTAGTCAGAGGGAATATCACTTTTTAAAATATTTGAGACAAGATGTTATGAATTGAAATCATTTTTACTGAGAGTTTATTGGCAGAGATTAAAAATTTGATGGTTGTAAAGAAATATGTGGACAATGTTGGAATGAGGAACAGGTCGGATTTTTGACAATACATATGATAAGAAATATTACTAATAGAAAATACTCAAATAAAATTAATAATTTGCTAACCATACAAACAACTAATCTTTTTATCTTAATTAAATGACCTTAAAACATAATTTAAATCAGTCATTCTTAAAAATTATTGAGTCAATAAGCATAAACATTTAACACAAATTTAAACATAAGCATTAAACATAAACATAAGCATTAACATAAATAAACGTTAAACATAAATATAAACAATCATAAACAGTAAACATATGAAGATTAACATTAACACAAATATAAACATAAACAACACAAACACAAACATTAAACATAAACATAACACTCATAATTGTGAACAAAACATTAAATAAATTGATTATGATTTTTATCTTACTTACTTGCTAGCAAACTATTCTTCAGAAATAATTGAGATAAGTGAAATAAAAAAATTGAAGAATTGAAAGTAGAATTTGAAAACGGAAAAAACAACAAGAACATGATGTAAATAAAGAGATCAATCTGTTATTGATGACAACATAAAAGTTAAACAAAGATTGGAGATTTAGGTGACAATGTTATAAAAGCTATTGAGGGAAGTACAGAAGTTGAGAACATAATTGATCAGCATAAAGAGAAATTTGGAGATACCCCACCAATTGATAATACATTAAGGGAATCAGAAATAAAGGAAGCATTAAATAAATACAAAGAGGAACATGAAAATAGTTTTAAAAAATTAAATGAAAGAATGTTAAAACATATCAACCACAGTTCTTGGATTAAGAACTGTTGGTATGTTGAAATTCATTGGTGATTTACCAATAAAATTCGTAGGAGTTAATAAATTTTTGGTCACAGTATGAAGGTACATATTTATTAATGAGTCTTTTAACTGCACAACTTATGACTATAGACAATTTAATACAAAATTTGATTCTG
This sequence comes from Schistocerca americana, assembly GCF_021461395.2. Taxonomy (NCBI): domain Eukaryota; kingdom Metazoa; phylum Arthropoda; class Insecta; order Orthoptera; family Acrididae; genus Schistocerca; species Schistocerca americana. The sequence continues at coordinate 404,977,828 of NC_060130.1, forward strand.
TCGATTTATCAAATTACTGTAATATATTATTTGCTTCAGGAGCATTATCTTCTGAATAGAATTCGAACAAAGTAAAAACCGGTATAAAAAATAGTTAGAGTTTATTTTCCAAAATAAAGACAATCAAGTACAAACACTTCAAATGATGAGAAGATTGGTGAAGCATTAATAAAAAATATACTAAAAACGGAAATGAATACGTATGGTTAAATGATGTTAGAGATTTAAGCGACAGATTAATGGTAATTCATGGTGACAAATTAGTTGGAAATAAGAATTATCACTATGGAATAGTTTTTATATCGAAAATTTTTATTAGCAATCCAAATATGTTCTTACTTCATTAGATTTTTGAAAATTTTGAAATATACATTTTGGGAAAAATGAAAAGTACGGTATAGGAAAAGTGAACATATTAACTAGCAAATTACCATTTGAAATTCATTTCCCTGGTTATTATCTTAGTGGACCAGACAGAAAATTATGCAGAAGATTAGCTTTAGGACATAAACCAATATATAAATTTGAGGGGACTTGTAAAAAAGATGACATTTCATGTAGAGATAATAAAGGATTGTAATCTAGACATGAAGCATATAAACAGCATCTCAAAATTGCAAAATAACGAATTTATGTTGAAGATCCAGCAGTTCGATGAATGATCAACAGATAAAAGAAAATTAGGAATGGGACTAGAAACTGATGTTTATGGTCTTTGGCTACGAAATTATTATTATTTTAACTCAAAATTCAATAAGATGATTTTATGAAAATTTTGTAAAATATTAATCTATTTAAATCAATAATTTCAGTATCAGTTACTCTTTGATACTGAGTGGTAAAACTGAATCTAAAGCAATTAAACTGAATAGCACTGATAAACCTTTAACTGATGCCCAAAAAAGAAATACATACAGAAAAGAAGTTTTTGGACCCCATGAGGGCAATGAACAAAAGCCTGGTGAACATTTATTTATAACATTAACTACGTCTGTCATGAAAAAATCATGGAATATTTGAAGAAATATAAAAGATGGAGCAAGATTAGCAAAACATGAGGTAGGTCTTTTGCCAATTTTATTAGCAACATTAAGAGAAGTTGGTTCATTACCTGGCAGAGCAGTAGCTACCACAAATCAGTTCATGTTAAACAAAAAATTGATGAAGAATTAACAGGACAAAAACGTCTTAATCAAGCATCTAGTTAAACAACCAAATATTAAACATGTTGGTGGTGTTTTCATGATTGATAAATAACCTAATAAAACAAAAAACTTCAATCTGAAATAGTTAATTTAGATAATTCTAATCATATTGGTAAATACTGGATTTTTTATTATAAAAATAAATAATACAAACATTGTGTTCGACTCATTTGGTGGTAATGTATTAAAACCTCTACTTAAATATTGAGCTCAAAAATGATTTATATAACAATATTGACAGAATACAAGACTGTGATGAAGCTGTATATGGTCATTCGTGTTTATTTGTGCTAAAGTTATTTTCAAATGATTATAAGTTTACTGATATTCTGAATTTAATAAATCGTCTTTTTTGGAAATGAAATAAACTTGCAAAGTATGGGATAAATAAAATTAAATACTTGCAAAAAGTAGAATCTGATATTAAAAAACGACTTCATGCAAAAAAAATTAATAAAAGATTTCATAGCGAATTTAGCAACATTGTTCAAGCAATTAAAGTTATATTGTTTTCAATGACAGAAGATTAGTGGATGCAAATGATAAACTGGTGTGAAAGATGTAGTGAACAAAAGATATTTGGAAGGGTAATTAAATAACCTAGTTACAAAACATGAAGATTTAAGAATTTTAACACAGTTTAATAACTACATCATGATGAACATATTTAATGAAAAATGAACAGCATATTAGAAGGCTGAGCCAAAAATTTTACAGATATATCGGAAAGAAAGGTTTACGATAAACAGAAAATTGAATTTTCATTTGAGAGCGGAAATGAGGAGCAAATGTATAATTTTGAGTATCATTTTACTGATAAAAATTGTTGTAATTGGTAACAATGTAACTGAAGGTTTGACATATAATGATATTGATATTACATTAAATGTTATCGATAAGTTACATGAAATAAAGAATATGAACATACTATTACTGGTACATGAATTATATTTTCTAATAATAAGAGTAAAAATATAGTTGAAACTGTACCAGCAGATGTAAAAATAATTTTATTTCGTGGAATTTGATCCATATAATTTGAGGATCGTGATTAGCACTCACATTTTGACAGTATTCATATTTGGTTTGTTAAGTGCAAAATATTGCTGACACACATCATATCAGAGAACAATAACAACAAATGGATGAGAGAAAATTAAAGGCAATTGCTCAGTGTGCACGACTACAAAAGTAAATTTGCTAAAAATGTGATGAGTATTAGTATTGATTATGTAAGGAAATAAGAAAAATTCTTAAAAGAAAAAAAAATGTTGACTCTCTTGTTGTAGGTGATTACTGGTAAGCAGATTTAGTAAAAATGGATTCTTTATGATTGTTTATGATTATTTAAAATAACTGACTAATATATGCACTTAATTTTATCACAAAATATTTCTTTACTTGAATTCAATATAGGTTCCTTTTTGTTTCTTTAAGCATTGTTTTAAGTCTGTTATTATTTCATCTTTGTTAGTATCTATGGGTAACACTCTTATTATTTGTTTGATTTCTTCTTCTTCACTGAGATTATTTAATAGAATTTTATGAGTTATCTTAGTGTTAACTTTCACTGTAATTCCTCGAGATACTTTTAATGTTGTTTCTGAGGAGGTATCAATACCTTGTTAAATATTCTATCTCTAATTTCACTATCACTCAATTTTGATTTCTTTAACAAGAAGTCGCTCTCTATGTCAACAAAAAAACTGAATATTATAGTGTAGTACCATAATTCATGTTATTTTAATTCCTTATCTTTTCCTCTTTTTGTGATTTAAAAGCTGATTTAAGTAACTGTTCAGTAACCTGACAATTAATAAAAGTCCTCATGTAGTAGTATTCAAATTTATTATCATTATCTTCACCAGTATTACATATAGGTAATATACAATTTTATTTTTATTTCTTTCATCCATTTGGTTGGGGTTGAATTGGGGAGGTGACCAAACAGCAAGATGTGGAAGGAACACGGCTGTGCACTTTCAAAGAAACCATCCTGGAATTTACCTGAAGGGATTTACAGAAATCACAGAAAACCTAAATCAGGATGGCTGAACACAGACAGGATTGAACCACTGTTCTCACAAATGGGGGTCCAGTGTGCTAGCCACTGCACTACCTCACTCGCTATCAACTGTGTAATAATGAGCTTTTTGTACTAGTTTTGTAGTAACAACAAATATATCATTTCGATGCATTTTCGACATTTTTCATTAATCTTAGTTTTATTTCTTGCGGCACTTTGTGTTCTGCTTGGAGTATACCTTCTTTGACTTAAGCTTTTTACTGATTACTATTGCAAGTTGTCCTTTTTCTAATCAATGATAAAATATTTTATTAACCGCTATTAAAATTTTTAGCTCCATCTTTTTTAGATGAAATTAAACTACATAAACCTAGTAATTGACAAATATAAACGATTTCTCTATTCTTTTGTGCCCTCAAAAGTTTGAGCAATATTTTAGCTTTATAACAAGAGTAATGTTTTTCTCACTTAACACTAATACTTGTAGATCGTGGCATGTGAATTTGAAATTTTAGATGTCTATGACTTACTCCATTTATTAGAAATACATTTTAGGAAACTTTTTTCATTAATATTCTCAATTTTTAGACTCTTATGACAGAATTAAAGAATCTAAAAGAAAATTTACTGAAAGCACTTTATACGTCAATATTGTGGAGGAATCAAACTATTCCTGTGAAGAATATAAATTTACTTTTTATGTAATTGTCTTGATTTTATTATTTCTCTTTCAAAGGTCTTATAAAGAAATCTATATTATGATTTAAATGTGTACAAATGAAGATACTTTTGCTGTTGTATATTTGCAAATGAAAAGCAAAAATTTATCCAAATAATTCTGGTTACTTAGATACACCAGATAACTGAAGTAATCAAGAATGTGGTGATGTATTCATAGAAGCATTAAGTCATATTCAGTTAACATTTAAAGTGAATAAAATGCCAAGTTAAGCAAAGCTATTTTAAATTCGATGAATATAGCTCAATATTGTGCAAGGGATTCATTAAATAACTATCGCACATATTTGTAAAAATGAAATTAAAGATTCATAAAATAGAGCTATAAACGACCAAATAAAAAAGTGTTACTAGGAGTGGAAGCAGCCTTTAATTTATGGTGAAAGTGTATTGATATTCAATTTGATGATAGTAGTAACCACAGTATTATAATTACAGTAAAAAAACGAGTACATAACTATAAAATTGACTAAAATATTCAACACCTAAGAAAGCTAGATGGAGCAGGTTATGTGTTTACTCATGCATTTTTTACCAAATATCAATAATAATCCAGTAGATATATATTTGGATTAAGGTATGGTAGACGAAATTGATGATAATACACCAAAGAATAAAATAAATCTCTTTCACATACTAGTATATAAAACTGGTCGCTCATTTTGTTTCCAACAAACAGATATTTTCGGAGCATTTACGTATCCTTATTATAAAGGAACAACTTAAATTTATTTAAAGCTGACTTTTATGCAATAAAAATTAAATGGTAAAAATATCAGTTGATTTGTCACAATCTGTACCAAAATGACACCAGCTGAACTAGCTGCATTATTATGTGAAATTAAGAATATTAGTCACTTACTTGTGAACAAGACTGTACACTTTTTTTTCTTGTATGGTAGTGCATAGATAAATGCCTGTTTCAGATTCGCTGATGATGAATTAGCTTTTACACCACATTTAAACACTAATTTACTGACATTTCTATGCACAAAATTTACATAACATAAATGCTATATATCACAAGACTAAGTGGAAAAGTTTTATTTCTTGATGGTGTTATATATGTGATAAATTGAAATACTTTACAGTTAATATCCAGATAATTAAAATCGATAGCTTGTGCAGGATGACATCAAAAGTTTTGCTCAAACTGTGTATTCGAAATGTGTTTAGATAGAATACTTTCATTCTTTAATGAAATACCATGCAGTGCTCCATGAATATAGCTTTGAAAATAAATTACAAGATGTTATAACTAGAGAATTTTCACAATTACCTGCAAGAATTAATTCTGCATTCAGATACATTAATGGAATCCTGTATTTTTGAAGCAAAATCTCTGATGAGCAAAATAATCTAGTATAGACATGTGTATCCAAATACAGAGATATGTAAACATATAGAATACAGCACTGTGATTGTCAGTGCCTACATAAGACAAAGTGTCTGGAGCAGCTGTTTGATTGGTTACTGCCTAGTTACCAATTCATAATCCATATGTAAGTTTTAAAAATTTTCAACATAAATGAAAGTTACATTAGTTATTAATGCTGATTTTGGAATTCTATTCCAAAAATAGATAATTGTCAATGTGATCCAAAAAAATCATATACAATGAAAGATCAAAAGACTGAACTAAGTGGTTTTGTTATTATAAGAAATTTATCGATGGACGTTATAAAAATACGCTTGCATATCGATGAGCATATTATTATAAAGATTTATCAAGTGCATGAAAACAGAAAATGAAGAAATTTGATAAATTCAGAAATTGAAGTAATGAAACCACTAACAAAGAACAATCAAGACAAAATAAATCAAAATGAAATTCATTATGTAAATGTAATTATTTACAAAAAATAGAAAAAATTACATCTGCATGATCATTTAACCGAAGAATGTATAAATTCAGTATGTAACAATTGTAACTTACACACTAAGGCATCCAAGTTTTTTAAATATTTAGTTTCATTATCAGGATATTACTGTCATTTGTTTAGGAAAAAACCAAAAATTTGAAAATGTTATTTATTGATATGTTAAAGCTTATGGCACCAAGTATCAATACGTTTTCATCAAATTTGAGAAAAGATCAAATGATAGATAGTGAAAAAAATTTCCACAAAGTGCTGTAAATTTAGTAGGTAAAAATGGAGTTGGAAAAAATTTGAAGAAACGTATTTTCCATCCTAAAAAAATTCTATAATAAATTAAACGGACATGATATTAGTGAAGATGATTACAACCACGCAACGTTAGTTTGAGAAAAAAATTTGTATAACAAATCTTGGTGAATGTCATCATTGATACATTCAAACTGCTGTTTTGTTATTATCTGACGTTTTCGAACATTTTAGGAAAACTTGAATAAAACTTTGAGTTCCATCTAGCTTGGTATTTTACTGTGCCAGGTTTAAGTCAGAATTCGATGCTGAAAATAATGAAAGTTAAATTGCAGTTAGAAGACGATTATGACATGATTGTAATAATTGAAAAAGGAATAAATGTGGTATACTGGAATGTTATAAAAGATATGTCAAAGAGAGATAAGATATTTGAAAATTTATGGCTAAAGTAAGAAATGAAATATTTAAACAATCTTTGGATGCAAATAATGTATATAGCTGGAATACGAGTCAATACTTGTCATATGATGTATTTGAATGGCATAACGAAATAATTTTGCTTCTAAATACATAAGTGGAATTTCAAAAAATTTGAATATGAATCTTTAAGTAAGTTTAGAATATTCAAAAAATTAACATGACAAACATAAGGATTTACCATTAGCTACTGAAAATAAAATTATGACAGGACAAAAGAAAAAAATATTAATTTTGAAACAAACTAGATCATGCATTTTACTACAGTAATCTTAAACAATATTTGTCTCTAGGAATGAAGATAACAAAAGTACAAAGAGTTTTAAAATTTAAACAGTTTTTTGAATGCTAAAGTACATATTTTTAAATATGGAATGGACAATAGAAGCACAATATTGTTTTGAAAAATTTTCTACAAGTTAATGAATAATTCAATATTTAAAAAACGATAGAATATATTAGAAAAATTGAGGATATAAAATAAATTTTAAAAGCAAAAATGTACAAAACTATAGCAAAACTAAATTTCAAAGGAAGAGCAATTTTTAATGCATTATAAAAAAATTCTTGATAAATTTGATACAAGTGATTATCCAAGAGAAATTTATTTACAGCATCCGTCAAGTAAGTAAATTTTTTTCTTACAATGTAAGACGAATATAATGGAAAAATAATGGAAGGATTTTGTGGTTTAAAATCAAAGATTTATCACTATAAAAGTGCTGATAATGAGGAGAAAAAATTAAAAGGGGAGAAATATGTTAGACCAAAAAACACCCTTACAAGCTAATAAAGAATTTTTGTTTGATAGTATTGAACAATATAGAACTATGAATTTAATTCGAAGTATTGAACATCTAATTTATTCTTTTGAAGTTACAAAATGCATGGAGTCCACATAATAAAAAATAACCTTTTTTTGCAATAGAGTAGATACATTATTGTGGAACCGTTACATAAAATTTACATGTGATATATTTGTGTTCTCCATTAAAAAAGAAGTCAATTATATATTCTTTGACACCTAAGATATATTTGAGCCATCATTTTCATTTTTTAAATTCATAACATCAATAAAATTCGAAGAAGTTTTTCACCATAATGTTCATTATAGAATGTGAATGTGATAATCAACAGTTTCGTAGATTCAAATAAAATTACTTTGATGTTTCTCTTAAAGCATATTTAATGTTAAAATGTTGTAATTCTTCCAAAAATTGAGGAGACTCATTCATATTGGAAAATATTGTAATAAAATTTTTTATAAAATAAGGGAGTGACAGGAGCGAAAAAATGACAAGTCTACTCCATTTTCTTATTACCATATTCTTGAAAAAACGAATAAAATGAGGAAATAATTTCAAACATATCTAGATTTTATTCTTGAAATTTCACCCTTTATATTTGAAATGTTTGAAAAATCTTTGGACAAATAATGTGAACATGCTAAATTATGGTGTAAATATTTCGAAAGATGATGAAAATGTTTGAAAAACACAAAAACGTTAAAATGTTTGATAATATGACGATTGTTATTCATGTACCTAGATTTAATTTTTTGGTTATTAAAACTATGATTTTTATTTGATATTTCACCATTTTTTGTGATTTCCCTTAATTTTTTAAATATTACATTTTGCACTACATTTCGCCCTAAGTAGAGTAATGTATCTACTACTGCAGACAGTTTAATATTTTTCTTTTAGTGTTGAACAAAATTGTGTTCAGTGCTGTGATTTCTGATGTTCTTTTCTAGCCTGAATACATGTAATAATGTGCCTAATATGCATTTGACCAACAACTTTTTTCTGCCCAGTCAATGTTGTCAAAAATTTCCTGACATTTTATAGCTTTATGTCTTTCTTTTTCTTTTTCTTTATTTCTCTGTGTCTGTTGACTTAGATTTGTCAGGATTCCTCAGTTTTAAAATAATCATTGTTTCTTTCATGTGTAGTATTTCATCGACAACAACACTGTGTAATGAAGATGTGGATTATTTCCTGGTCGCATCATAGATGTTTGTGCTTATTACAATGCCAAAGTGTCTGCACATATTTAATTTTATGGCTGAATCAAAATATGTTCCAAATTATAAATGTGAATGCAAGTGGAACGCACAGTGCAACGAAAACTGAGATTGCAGTTTTCTTTCTCAGTCATACTGATTCTAAGGCGCTCGTTTTCTCTTGGATAACAGAATATACCACATTTCTTCCTTATATACATAATGTTTTCATTATGAATGGGAAGCAATCATTAATGCCTCTGTCTAGTAATTGGCTGTGCGGTTGTAACTTTCCCTTCCTACAGATGAATCAGTCATAGAGCTTGTCTCTCAGAAATGTCATGATACTATGAAAAGCAATGTACAGTCTCCTTGATTATTTTTGTCTACCAATGTAGGTGAACTTAAAAAAGCCAAGCTTGTGCTCAGGGTAAATGTTCATCTTGGTTCAAGCTCATATCAGTAGGCTAGCACTGCTTATTCAAAGACAGTTAAACATTGGTTGATGTATCAGTTCTGGTGATAAGATAATGCTGTAACTGCTAAGCAGTAGTTTTCTAGTAAGAGTTGTGGCCGAGATAAGGATCTTACTTGAAGGATAGGGTTCTCATGTTACACCTGAGGCAACTGTGCGAAGTCACACCAACTTTGCTCCAAATTGGTAACCACTGTTCAGCCCATGCATTTGATGCAAATGTACAAGTTCACCCAGGTTAAACCCCCACCCACCCTACCCACACATCTGAGGCACTAGTATGCGGTACATTTAAGGTCAGGACATAACCCAATACCAGTCATGTGGTCATTGGGCTCTTTTGTGTTATAAAATTGCTAGGAAATCCCTCCCATCCTTTATGCCCTCTCGGTCAATGCAAACAAATCGGAATGATGGGAAACCATTACTCCTATATAACTAGAGCCCTTGTGAATGGCTTTCCATTAGAGTTGTGTGCACCATAGGGAGAGGATCAAGTTTGTTATAAACAAATTATTATTAAAAATAACTTTTCCTCTATAGCTCTATAGTGAAAGGGTCAGAAAATAATGAGATTGATGTAACAAACATATGGTTTATTAATAACAATTTTTGTGCACTTTAATTTTTACAATAATTTTTGCTGTGTATTAAAAATGATTTTATCATTTCTGGATTTATTTAGAGATGTAATCCCAACAAATATTTTTTCACTACATATAGACAAAGGTATTTTTACATTTTTCTGATGGCTTTCTTAATTTGCAAGTAGACTAAAAACCAGTAGTGAGAAGAACTTAAATACTATGTTTCCCATTGAATTCATTCTGTATAAAGCTTATACATTTTTAATCATTTCTTTCTGATCATTTCTATACTCAGTATCTTGGAAACAGGGACAATCAGCAGATGAAGTGTACACACACACACACACACACACACACACACACACACACACACACACACACACACACACACACACACACACACACAGTGTTTTACAAATACATTAACCAGCCACATACTGAGTCACTCTAAAGTGAACAGTGTATGGAAGGGTGCCAATCCTGTCGCCGCATATGATCCATTTGTTGTCATGATGCAACAGCCCAGCTTTCATCTGCAGTGCGGTTTGTACCTGATGGCTTTGCTATGGGAAGTCTACTCGGCACACCACATGCAGAGCAGTGCCAATTCCCTTTCGCAATCCTACATCATGAGAGCCTTTGAGGCCACTCAATACATCCCCTTAGCCTGCCTCTTGGTGGTACCTGCGTCTATGCAGTACGCATCTATTTTCGTTCTGGCCCCTACAATCTCGATATACTGCAAACCATTCGTCTCGTCTCATCAGGCTATTAACTTTATGTTTTGAAGTGTTATTCCATAAGGATTATCAGCTGCCTATCCAGGTGTGTTGAATGGTTTGGGGTTGTACTTAATTACTTCATGTTGATCATGGGGTTTCACGCAATGGATGAAACTGCCTGTTTCTAAACAAAGTAATTTGAAATCAGCGAAGTATGGTTTCGTAAACTCAGAGGGAACACCTACATGTGAAGTTTAGAGAGGTCTAGCACACACGTACTGACGTAGACGGAATCGCATTCAGCCCACCTGTAACCCTGGGCACACTATTCGCTATCTCAAGACAGAAGTGCACATCTTTATCAAAATCCTACCAGCCTCAGACATCTGTTAAAATACGATACAAACCCAAATGGTTGACCAGTAGCATTTCGCAAAGAATAAAGAAAAAGTGACATCTTTTTAGTTATGCAGAAGAATACCAACATCGAAAACAACGCTAATTTAGTCTGATAACTCTACTTTTTTAGCACTAAATTCATGAGTCCCTAAAGTTGATCAGTTTATACAAAGGAAGAGCTAAGAAATGACATATTTAAATATTATCTGTCACTGTACAGAATGTAAATGTGTGTTATGTCTATAATTATACAGTATTATTTGCTAACTCCACAACAGGCTCTCTAATGCAATGGGGACTACACAGAATGTCTGGTATTTCCATCTCCATCAGAAGTCTATGTAACTAAGCAGACCTCTTTCTCCAACTTTAGCTCATGGGGGACAATGCCAGTAACTGCGGGGCAAATATCTAAGCAGTAGTTCATTTCCTTTCTATTCTACTGCATTAAAATTACACATGTCACACACTTGCAAATATTACTAACATGAGGTTTAGATTGTTTCTAAGTGCACTTGATGATGACACGAATAGGTGTGAATGGATTGATGCAGCTGCCATGGAGATACAGTTGAATGAGTTAAGCCAGGCAATGACTCTGTTGTCCAGTATTAGCTTTTGAGGCTGACATGGCTCACTTAGGGGTAAATATATAAATAGTAGCAGTAGTAGCAGCTGATTTCGTTTCTTTTTAATCTACAGCACTTTTATAATTCACACATTTGCATGCATTACTTATGAGATGCTCTTCTTTGTTTGTTTCTAGGAGAAATCGATGATAATATTGCAAGAAGTCAAGGTTGGTACGCAGGATCAACTTTAATTATAAAATATCCCTGTGCCAGGGGCTGATTCAGACATCTATAATTTTGAGCATAAGTAAAAAAAACTACAAAATTGTTATACACATTTGGATAAGCCTTTTTAACATGTGTGTGATGCTTATCAATATCAGTTTTCTTTCTTTGAAGAAGAGATGGATGTGTGTGGGTACATGTTCGTGCCTACAACTACTCCATTACCAAAACCGACAATGATGTGTTCTTTGCCTCAGCTAGATCCATCAGCAATGATGCGTTTGCCATGACCAGCTTCCTTTACACAATTGGTTAGTCCATCAAAATGGTGTGGGCTGATGACACAAGCTCATTCTAAAATTCAGCTATTCTCTTTGCACCTTGACCATCTTGTGATCCTTGGCATTGTGCATCACCTTGACATCATCCTACACCTAGCAGTAGCAGCTCCCTCAGCCACTCTGCTACAGATTGTCAGGTAAATCAGGCAGCCTTATTGGTTGCTGGTTCTTTAGAGGATAGGATCTCACCATCTCACATTGACAACACTGATGCAGGGTGTAGATGTATTACCACTTCCTTAAAAACTGATGAAGCTGCTTTGGAAAGGGTGTTCCCCGAATTCATCAGTCACCTTCGGCATCCTGCCATTAAGTACAAGGTAGTTCTATATCATGAACTTATGCACCCCCTGAAGGAAGGTTGTAATGCTGAGGAAAAGAGTGTCATCCAAATTTAGGAGACTGATTGTCTGCTATCACAGGGAGACTGAGCTGCAGATGGTTCAGAACTTTCACCAGGAGTGCATTACTGATCCATTTTTCCGAGATGCAGGAAAGAGGTTCTGGTAAAGTGCTAAGTCATAAAGTCTACCTTGACGTATTTTCACATGTTTTTGATCCAATTACTTGGGGATTCAGTTTTATCCTTCATCCAAAAGAAATTATCTGGCATGTATTAATGCTCACAATACTGATGAGGGGGATGAATTTTGCTTTGCATAGTCGCTTCTGGCTTGTGATAGAAATTATACTGTTCATCCTGAATGTACAACTGTATACCAAACATCAAATATCAGCAGGCATAATAATTTCAAATGCATCTCATTCTCTGTACAACTCCAAACTTACGAAAATTCGAAAGGCAGAACCCAGATTATTCAGTTCACATTTGTGACCTGGATGTAGATGATGACAGCAAGCCAGAAGATGACGAGGAGCATACTGTGCAGAAACAAGTAAAGCATGACGTAAGTACTTGAACCCCTCTGTTTTTCAGAATTAGCCAGTAAGGGCCAGAATCACATAGATTTGTTGCTATTCTCTAAGGGTGAGAAGCAACATTACGTGTGGATCAAAAACATGTCCCACCTACTTTCCTTCAAAATTCCAAAAAATAAAGGTACAAGGCATTTATGTCATAGATGCCTCAACTCTTTTACCATGAGAATATCTAGAAAGACATCTCACAGATTGATTGAACCAGTGCATGTAGAGATGCCTACTGATGATAAAAAGTTTTTAAAGTTTAATAACACTCACCACCAGAAGTAATATCCCTCCGACCTATACGCTGGCTTCGAGTGCTCTTAGCTCCTTTAGCACATTGCGAAGGTGATGCCAATGCCTCTCATACTACGTTCATATAAGGATACATACGGTTACGATATTTACTGTTCCCCGTGTAACGAGAGAGGCGTTGGCACTGCGATACTATTGAAGGAAGGGATACGTGCAGACGAAGTTGAGTATTTTCCTTCTGCCCGTGGTACGGCCGTGACCATAGGTGGAATACGTTTAATCAATATATACGCACCGTAAGGCTCGGATAAGAGAAGGGACAGAGCAGATTTTTACGCCCCTGAGATTACACCGTTGTTCCGAGGACGATATGATGCTGGCATATTCGGCGAAGATTTTAATTGTGTGCTCGACTGAAAGGACCAACATCCTAACTATACTCCTAGCCAAGAACTTCGAGAGGTGGTCAACGGGATGGAGTTAGTCAATACATGGGACCTGAAGTATCGCAACCGACCAGGATATACATTTTTACGAGCCACTCCACGAGCCGTTTGGATCGGATCTACGTTTCAAGGGCGTTAGCGATGTCGACGGCGGATGCAGAAATCTGGCCGACCGCGTTTACAGAGCACGAGGGATATATTTGTACGGTTAACCTTGATAGACAGCAGGTATGGAGACGGAGGGGTAATTGGAAGACGAACTTCACCCACCTGCGTGATGCAGAATGCCGACGCATGGTGGAGGCCGCGTGGCACGGCTGCCTCCGTCTACGAAATTCTTACGGTTCTGTCCTGCAGTGGTGGATCGAGTGCGCGAAGCCAGCTTTATGGAGGACGTTAATAGGTTATGGGAAGAAGGTTTCTCAATGGCAGCGCACGACCACTGACTTTTACTTTACGGCCCTCCGGGAACTGTTCGCTCAACCACTTACACCAGAATGCCAGACAGCCGTCCACCGAGTCAAGGCGAAGCTGGTACGACTTGCGTCGCTAAAGATGGCGGGTACGATGATACGCACGAGGTCGCAGGATTGCCTGCCCAACGACGTTCCCTCGATGCATTATGTGTTATAGGGAAGAAGAAGAAGAAGAAGAAGAAGAAGACGAAAGACATTAATTAATGAGATAGATCTCGGTGATGGCCGTGTTTTTTCAACACAAATGGGCATAGCACACGGATTATTTTAGCGGATTCTACGCGAGCGATGGGGAGGGTCAGACGGAGCTGGGGAACGTCGTGGAAGAGACCCCAGACGCGACGCGTGTGAACGGGGAAGCGGGCGTGTTAACAAATTACGTGTGAGGAGCTGGAGGAAGCGATTACACGAGGTGCCCCCAACAAGTCCACAGGTTCAGACCGATACCGCTCGGAATTTTACCGTGCCTTTGTGATCATTATGACACCGATGTGGTTATGCATCTTTAACGAGCTTCTGCGGCAAGAAGTACCGGTTCCCATTAAATTCACGGAAGGGGTCATGACCCCGATACCCAAGCCCCATGGTGGCAAACGGCCTTGTGATTACCGCCCCCTTGACCCTCCATAACAGTGACTACAAGATCTTTATGCGCATACTGGACAGCTGTATCAAAACGTCGCTGGTGGATCGAATATATGCCGATCAGACTTGTCTTGGCGGCATCAGTAATATCCACACAGCTTTGGGAGTCTATCGTGACGTCGTCGCCCTCGTCGCTGCATGGCGCCTCTGGGGAGCACTGGTTGCTGTAGATTTCGATCATGCTTATGATCGAGTGGATTACGTGTACCTCGCGGTGGTGATGAATAGGATGGGTGTCTCGCTATTATTGACCACTGCAGTGATGCGGCTGTTGCACGGCGCCAGGTCAGCGATGGTGATCAATGGAGGGAGAACAGAGTATTCAAGAACTTAAGATCTGTCAGACAGGGTTGCTCCCTGTCGATCCTCCCATATGCGATCGCCTTAGAACCGTGCCTCGCAGGCCTCCGCCACCGTCTTACCGGGATCTCCTTGTGACATCTATTATTCAAATGTAGAGCATACGCGGAGGACATTTTGTTCCTCGTCCAGAATGAGGGGGAGACTCAAACAGCAGTGGATTGGCCACAGTCGTATGGGATGGCAGCTGGCAGCGAGGTCAACTTCCGAAAATCACAATTCATGCATCTGGGGCGTGGACTAGAACCAGGAACGGAAGGACCCTTACCTTTAGTGCAAACCCTCTGATGATTGGATATCACCTTTCATATGGAGACGGCGGGAACGGCTTTTTATGTGACTCAAATATCAAAGGTGTACCGTTTCCAACCTACGGCCCATGAAGTTTCTGACGCTATTGACATTCAGATGTTGCTTAACACGCCGTCTTGTTACGTTAATGTACAACAGGCATCTGCGTACTAGCGATTCTGTAACAAGCTCAATACAACCAAGTGTTTCACGAATAGAAGTTAGAGCTTCAGAAAAAGGGGAAGTAACTCTTCTGGAGTGTCTATTGGTGTCTCATACGCCATACGCTTCATCTCTCCCAACAAAAGCAAATCCATAGAACGTGATTGCTGCGGGCGGTACTGGCTTGCCCCTACCAATCAAACAACTGGGTAAAACATTGTCTAAATGTTCTCTGCCATTAACGGCAAAATATACTGGGGTCCCATCATGTCAGAACCATAATCGTTGCCTGACTGCCAGTGGGAGATTCTCCAATATTTACAGTAGTACTTCACGGAGAAAGATACGGCAACTTCCTCCATCGAGCGTGTTGGGCAGAAGATACGGCCCAGTCAGATGGCCATGAACAACACTAGCCCATACATTTATGATAAATCCCTGTTGGTGGTGGAACACACAAGTTGCCTTAACATTTTCCCGCTCCAAGACGTGGCTACTGTGGCTGTCAAACATACTTTTCCTAGTGAAGGCAGACTTGTCAGTAAACATAATACATACTTGGAAGGCAAGCATATTTACAGTTTGGTGTAATACCACTGCAAAGATCTTATACCACTAACCATACTCAACGAGGGAGCTTTAGGACGAAGACCTTGGTGAAGATACTCTAGGTGTAATGACTGAGAACGCAAGAACGAACTGACTCCAAAGATAGTCCTGAGGAACAAACCACTACACTGCAAGAACAGAAATAACACGGGGTGAGGCACTGTCCTCACAGTGCTGTCAGAGCTCTAACCACGCGATCAATTACAAATCAGAACTGGAAAGCCAATCGAAAAGCGTTGTGTATCACCTGCGTGCAGGTTTACACTGAGGTGACGACAGTCATTGGATAGCGATATGCACATATACAGATGGCGGTATACCACGTACACAAGGTATAAAAGGACTGCGCATTGGCGGAGCTGTCATTTGTACTTAAGTGATTCGTGTGAAAAGGTTTCCAACTCGGTTATGGCCGGACGAATGGAATTAACAAATTTTGAACGAAGACTGGTAGTTGGAGCTGGACGCATGGGACATTCCGTTTCGGAAATTCAGTATTCAGTATCCCTAGATCTACAGTGTCACAAGTGTACCGAGGATACCAAACTTGAGGCATTACCTCTCACCATGGACAACGCAATGGCTGACGGCCTTCACTTATCGACAGATTGCAGCAGTGTTTGCCTAGAGGTGTCAGTGCTAACAGGCCAGCAACACTGCGTGAAATAACAGCGGAGGTCAATGCGACACGTACGACGAACATACCCGTTAGGACAGTGCGGCGAAATTGGCGTTAATGGGCTATGGCAGCAGACATCCGACACGAGCGCCTTTGCTAACACCACATCACCTGCAGCGTATCACCTGCAGCGTATCACCTGCAGCGTATCACCTGCAGCGTATCACCTGCAGCGTATCACCTGCAGCGTATCACCTGCAGCGTATCACCTGCAGCGTATCACCTGCAGCGTATCACCTGCAGCGTATCACCTGCAGCGTATCACCTGCAGCGTATCACCTGCAGCGTATCACCTGCAGCGTATCACCTGCAGCGTATCACCTGCAGCATATCACCTGCAGCATATCACCTGCAGCATATCACCTGCAGCATATCACCTGCAGCATATCACCTGCAGCATATCACCTGCAGCATATCACCTGCAGCATATCACCTGCAGCATATCACCTGCAGCATATCACCTGCAGCATATCACCTGCAGCATATCACCTGCAGCATATCACCTGCAGCATATCACCTGCAGCATATCACCTGCAGCATATCACCTGCAGCATATCACCTGCAGCATATCACCTGCAGCATATCACCTGCAGCACCTCTTCTGGGCTCGTGAGAGTATCGGTTGAACTCTAGACAACTGGAAAACTGTGGCTGGTCAAATGGCTCCCAATATCAGTTCGTGAGAGCTGATGATCGGATTCGAGTGTGGCGTGTATCCCACGAAGCCATTGCGCAAGTTATCAACAAGCCACTGTGCAAGCTGTGTCCCGTGGTCCAAATGAATCGATCATTGACTGGAAATAGTTACGTTCGTCTACGTGGAGACCATTTGCAACCATTCATGGACTTCATTTTCCCAAACAACGATGGAATTTTTATGGAATAGTTTGCGCTTGGTTTGAAGAACATTGTGGTCCTATCGAACATTTATGGGACATAATAGAGAAGTCAGTTCGTGAATAGCAATTATCGACGGCTATAGAGGCAGCTTAGCTCAATATTTCTGCAGGGCACTTGTAAAGACTAGTTGGGCCTACGCCGCGTCGTGCTGTACTATGCCGGGCAAAGGAGGTCCGACGCGATATTAGGAGGTATCCCACGACTTTTGTCGCCTCAGTTTTTATCACTGAAGATTTCGTATAATTAAATATCAACTAATGACGAATTGGCGATAAAAACCTTCAAATCTTAAGAAGAATGATAGTAATGTTATCACCTCCATCTTTTCAGGGTGCTCATGTGGCTAGGGACGTCGAGTTATGGAAGCGAAAGAAGTAGATTTGTCCTGCAGTATGCTCATTTTTTTTTTTCATCTTCGCCTTCGTAACAGATTCTGGGACCAGCAGTCACATTTGTATTCATGCTTGTCCGAAGGTAACGTGCTTTGGTGGTTTTCATATTTATACCTGCATATTACCAAAATGCGCAGTTTTGGTGATACACTGCATTAAAGTTTATTTTTCTTATTTTGAAAAGACCGAAAGAGTGATCTGTTTTACTTGCTAAAAACATTCAACAGAAAAGGTCTCAAATATTTCTTAAATTAAACGACCGGTTATATATATGCACAAGGCCATTCACAAGGTGCTTTATGTTTTTAAAATTTTTTTAATATTTTAGTTATGGCAAACCTTTTTTAATGTACAGATTTTTATCCACATGACAACTTGGCGTGAGGTTCAACATAAAATGAACACGCTCGATAGCAAAAAGACATTTACATTAGGTACATTTTTGCATTTCAGTAGCTGCTATGTATGAGATGGTGTCTGATGTCTGCAGAGACGTGTGTGAAATAATTCAAGGCTTTTATTTAAGTACCGGGTGGTTACAATTGAACTGCAGCTACTCATGGAGGTCCAGTACGGGTTGTAATTACCGTACCTCAGTGAAACTTTGTAGATATGGTAATGCGTTAATGCGGAACCGATTTCCGCTGGAAAAAATTAGCTGAAATTTTAGCCACCAAGTGCAAATCTGGCGCTGTACGGCATCTCGTCGATGTCTCCAGTGCTCATATTGAACAAATTGTGTAAGAGACAGTTAATAATACACTCCTGGAAATGGAAAAAAGAACACATTGACACCGGTGTGTCAGACCCACCATACTTGCTCCGGACACTGCGAGAGGGCTGTACAAGCAATGATCACACGCACGGCACAGCGGACACACCAGGAACCGCGGTGTTGACCGTCGAATGGCGCTAGCTGCGCAGCATTTGTGCACCGCCGCCGTCAGTGTCAGCCAGTTTGCCGTGGCATACGGAGCTCCATCGCAGTCTTTAACACTGGTAGCATGCCGCGACAGCGTGGACGTGAACCGTATGTGCAGTTGACGGACTTTGAGCGAGGGCGTATAGTGGGCATGCGGGAGGCCGGGTGGACGTACCGCCGAATTGCTCAACACGTGGGGCGTGAGATCTCCACAGTACATCGATGTTGTCGCCAGTGGTCGGCGGAAGGTGCACGTGCCCGTCGACCTGGGACCGGACCGCAGCGACGCACGGATGCACGCCAAGACCGTAGGATCCTACGCAGTGCCGTAGGGGACCGCACCGCCACTTCCCAGCAAATTAGGGACACTGTTGCTCCTGGGGTATCGGCGACGACCATTCGCAACCGTCTCCATGAAGCTGGGCTACGGTCCCGCACACCGTTAGGCCGTCTTCCGCTCACGCCCCAACATCGTGCAGCCCGCCTCCAGTGGTGTCGCGACAGGCGTGAATGGAGGGCCGAATGGAGACGTGTCGTCTTCAGCGATGAGAGTCGCTTCTGCCTTGGTGCCAATGATGGTCCTATGTGTGTTTGGCGCTGTGCAGGTGAGCGCCACAATCAGGACTGCATACAACCGAGGCACACAGGGCCAACACCCGGCATCATGGTGTGGGGAGCGATCTCCTACACTGGCCGTACACCACTGGTGATCGTCGAGGGGACACTGAATAGTGCACGGTACATCCAAACCGTCATCGAACCCATCGTTCTACCATTCCTAGACCGGCAAGGGAACTTGCTGTTCCAACAGGACAATGCACGTCCGCATGTATCCCGTGCCACCCAACGTGCTCTAGAAGGTGTAAGTCAACTACCCTGGCCAGCAAGATCTCCAGATCTGTCCCCCATTGAGCATGTTTGGGACTGGATGAAGCGTCGTCTCACGCGGTCTGCACGTCCAGCACGAACGCTGGTCCAACTGAGGCGCCAGGTGGAAATGGCATGGCAAGCCGTTCCACAGGACTACATCCAGCATCTCTACGATCGTCTCCATGGGAGAATAGCAGCCTGCATTGCTGCGAAAGGTGGATATACACTGTACTAGTGCCGAAATTGTGCATGCTCTGTTGCCTGTGTCTATGTGCCTGTGGTTCTGTCAGTGTGATCATGTGATGTATCTGACCCCAGGAATGTGTCAATAAAGTT